>NW_026706500.1:0-134991 GCF_029867415.1 Vicia villosa | reverse complement strand
TCTCCAGATATTTTGGTTTCTCGAACTCAAACAAGCTTGACGGTTCAACTACAAATATTTTGGGTTTTTCTATGCAAACCCTTCAACTCAAATTTCTCTTCTCCAAATACATAATCCTATCATCAATATCAACTCTTCAATTTTGCAGACAATTTATTTCAATTTTTGTTGATTTCTGTTTATTTTACCTATATAAATATAATCGACTTCTTCTCTCATTTCACACTTCTTTCAATTCTACCATATATGATATATCAGACTTTTGCAATGGCCTGCCTAAAACCGCAACTTTGTTTTATTATGGGATTATCAAATAGAAATATGTAATCCCAAACCACTTCTTAGGCCCATCATCAGAAAAAATAGAGTCACTTCAACAAGTTGGAGCCGCTGAAACACTCTACTGCCAGTAGTCAAATTTTCTCCTCAACCGCCACCATAAATTTTTTGCCAGAATTTCTCCTCAATTGCCACCAGAAATTCGTTGCCGGAGTTTCTCCATAACTGCCACCAGATTTTTTCCTTTATTTTTTTATTTTAAATTGGGATTTTCCTTCCCTATTCTCTAGCAAAAGTAACCATATCTACTCGACACCACGATTATTGGATTGGGTACTGAATTGATAGAATTATTGTTAGCTGGAAGTATAAAATTAGATGTTAGATTGTTTGTTACTTTAACTTGTGATTTTCACATTATTAGGTTTAATAATCAAATCATAAATTTTGAATACTTTATTTGTAACATAGATCATTACTAATATCTATCTAGCAAGCGCAATTGATTTTTCGAGAGTTGAGGGTAATTTGAAATTGGAGAACCTTTCAGCTGAGTTGGGGATAGTTGAGGGAAAGATTTGTTTCCGCTCACAAATGGTTGAAGATAGCTCACGCCTTGGTGTTTGGCAGATTCACACTCACATGTGTTTCCGCTCACAAGTTGTTGACTAATACTATCTTTTTCAACTATTTCCATATCAAATTTTTTTTTAGCTTTTTATTCATGTACCTTGGGATAGATGGGAACTTAAGGTATGGATCTTGAACCTGAAATATGTTGGGACAATTCAAAGGTTAGTGCATAGATTTCACCTTTTTTTAATGTTAGTTTTTTTTATTGGTTGATGTTTTGTTGACTGAGTTATTGCTAAAATTTGAATTTCATAAAGGTTCTTTGAAGTCTATTATGCTATTGGCTTACAAAAGTCTTGGTGTTGTTTATGAAGACTAGAGTATTTCTTCATTTTATGTTTTTACAAACACTTTTGGTGAGGACATTAAAATTCAGAGACTAATTAATAAATATATTTATGGGACACTTTCTTTTATTTTCTAGAGTCTTTCATTTATTCCACTATTCAAATATGTGTTTGTTGTTCTTAGAGCTGGTGATAATGGAGGGGGTAAGTAATTTGAATTTCCTTTTCATCTTATTTCTCATCTTTTTGATGATTTATATGTATTTATGGTTGTGTAGATGTTAATTTTGCTCTCTATTCATTGATTTGTAGGCATGCTAAAGTGAGTCTTATACGAAATAGACGGTCCTTGATTTTTTCTTATGATTATATCACATTATTTTAGTTATCTTTTGATCAACCTTCTATTATTTTGTTTACTGAACGAGGATGGGAAGATATTGCAGTCAAGCTTGATCAGTCCAATGAGAACCAATCGGAGATGAAAATATCTCTTTCATATATGCCTTCTTTATATATAATCTCATTTATATTTAGAGTGTGTGAAGAAGTTCACCGAGTTGGAGGTCATGCATGTACTTGACCAGAAGATTTTGCATAAACATGCATCAAGATTATTGGAAAAGGTTGATTTTATGTGGATTTGTTAGTCCATTTGATTTTGAAGTCCATCAGTGCAGTTGTTTTTTATCCCCATCCTTTCCTTTTGGTTACAATTATTTTCTAGAAAATTAATTGTCATTGTAGAACAAGTAGTAAATTATGGAGGGCATTATATTGTAAAATTAATAGAATACAAGAAATGCAATAATGAGAAGTGATATAAGAATGCAGCAATGGCCACATAATCACTATATTTTTTTACCATATTGTTGATATCTTACCTTCTGGTGGTTTTATAGTCACGTTTGCCCCATTATGTTGATATGATATTTGTGGACCTCCGTTTCCGGCCATACCTCTCGCGGAGAGATACGTGAACTGACTCTTTTTATTGTTTCTGCTTTCGCATTTTTTTTGAAAATTCAGAGAGTCGCCACCGACCTTTTATTTTATCCAATTAAGGAAAGGTTTATAAAAGACACAGAAAAAAGACCTTTAAGAAATTCTGGGTAAGGGGGTAGGTTATACAAAGGGAAGGTGTTAGCACCCTTTGTATCCATGGTTATCCATGGACTCTTAATTTGCTTAGCTCACTTGTTTTCAATTGCTCTGAAATACTTGCATGTGATTTGAAATACCTTTGTAAATTGAATTTGTAATGATCCTTGTGCGGATGTATACAAAGTGTTTTTATCTTTCAAAAGATGTTTTTGGAAAAAAGAACGTTAACTTCGTAATGATCCTTGTTTGGATGTATACAAAGTATTATCTTTTTTGGAAAATTTATTTTGAAAAACAATAGTGTATGAGAACTTTGTTTGTTTTGATTTGAGCAAGCAAATTAGGAGGTCTACCCTGAGTTGTAAGGTATTTATCCTATTTCCTTTAAAAATCTATCCTTTCACCGGATATAAACAAAAGGTTCGATTTTGTACTCGAAACAGTAGAATTTGACTTTGATTTTGAAAAGAATGAGAAAGGGGTTACCTTAAGAGGTGCAAGTGTGATTGTGTTTGAATTCAGATATTTTATCTTTTGAAGTTAGTGATCTAACGGTTCAATTTTATCTTTGGCATACACGCAGTTTATATGTGCTAGAATTTAAAAATGCGGAAATGTAAAATGCGGAAAGTAAATCTACGCTATTACATCGATTTGCAGGAAATGTAAACTATGCCTATTTACATGAATTTAACAACCTATACATTTATCTAGGAATTTTAAATAGCAAGAAAATAAAGACATGTTTTTGGATTTTTTATGACTTATTTTAATTATGATTAATGCATGATTAATTAAAATAAAATGAGGAAAAAGGATGAAGATAAAATTTAAACCTAAAATTTAAGTTCAAAATATGTTCAAAATGTTTGTTAATTAATTTAAAAACAAAACTAATTTTTTTTGAATTTTTGAAATTGATTTGAAATTTTTTTAAGTTAATTAATATATAATTATAAATATAATTACACAAATAATTAAAACTTGAAGAGAAAATTATTCAAAATATGTACAAAAATTAGTTTATAATATATAAACAATATTTAATATAAAGAACAATTTTTTTTATGATTTTTGATTGGTTGAAATAATTAAAAAGCAAATATATAAATATATACCAATTAATTATGCAAAATATTTAAATTATGAAGAAAAATAAAATATTTTTATATCAGAAAATAATATATTATTTTAGCAACCTAAAAATATTTTTTTTGTATTTTTTGGATTTTTAAAAACTATTTTTAATTAATTTAACAAAGAAATTAAAATAAAATAGAAAATAAAAGGATACTAATTAGATGTGGTTGATTGGAGAGTCCATGGTATGGACTGGCGTGTCAGGGACGTAGGATGAGCTGGCAAGTGGATCAGAAGGTGATTGAAGTGAGGCGTATGGCAAAGGCATAGACTGCAAAGCACAGAATCATAGGTTATTTAAAAAAAACACGCGCGTGTTTTATCCAATGAGGTGGAGACACCTCATCGTCTTCAACCTCCAGCCAGCATCTTTAACAGCGTTTTCGTAATAAAAGCGCTATAATAGATACTTCCTAAACCTGCAAAATAGCGAATAGGGTCAAACGTGAAAATAAATTTGGCGCGACATGTCCATTTGATTCGTCTAGTCCATACGAATTCAATGGTACCACTTAGAACATTTGATTTTGCCTATTTCAGAAAGCCCTAATTTTGAAATTATGAACCCTAAAATGGTGGTTCTTCGTATGAGTGTCCAAACTTCAATTAAGTTTCCAAAAATGACTAGGACCTCAATCTAAACACAAATATATGTCTACATCTTGCTAGATATGCGTGTGTTATGAGATATAAGTTGGTTTTAGTTTGAACAAATCGTGGCTTGTGTAGCTCGATTTGTGAGGTTTCAAGACTTAGAAATGATTGGAATATGTTCAGTGATGCTTGAGGAAGGTATTAGAATGTTTAGTTTGTATGGAAAGTGACTGAAATTCAAAATTCGAATTTGAGATTTCTTTGAAAAATTTAAGTGATTACAAGTGTGTTACAAGCAAAATTCTGGCTATGATTTCGTGTCTCTTTGATTGTGAAGTGTTATAGCCTTTATATAGACTATGTTGTGCTTAGAATTGAAGCCAAGAAGCCTTTAGTTGCCTTTGTTGAATTCTTGATTTTTTTATATTAAAACCTTTGAATTGTTGACCAAGTCTTGCTTCCCTTCAATGCTCTTGCCTTGTACCTCAATCCTCTGCAGAAAATTGAAGATTCTTGGATGACTCATGCTTAGATTGTAAGCTATCCATTATCCATCCATTTTTCCTTTTTATTTAATCTTAAAATAAGATAAAATTAAGCCAAAAATGGATAAAAATGGTATGGGCTTAGTCTTGGTCGTGGGAGGCCCATAATATTATGGAAAACATGTTTGAACCATGAAAACTTGGCCCCATTTGGAAAAAATGCATTTTTGAGCAATGTTGGTTTTATGCACTTTCCCAAAATTTACCCAACTTCAACAAGGTGTAAATCCCTCAATTTTTGTCATATGAAGGAGATCTTGCACTTTTTGTAAACCTCAAAGAGTCCTCTAACCAATGCCTTTGTCTCATGTCAAAATGATTTTTGATACTCCTTGTGTGTCCTTTTGAAAAAAGTGTCTTTTTGTTGACTTTGAAAATGACCTGTAATGTCTTTGTTCATATTTTTCAAATGGTGAATGTGATGACCATGGGATCAATTGCATTTGAAAGATAATTGAATTTCCTTCAAAATGAGCTTTGGTATGAATTTTTTGGATGAAGGATGAGAGAGTTATGACCAGTCAAAGTTGAGTTGACTTTTCAAGCAAAAACCCTAATTTTGAATCTTAGGGTTTTGTTGATTTTTGATCTTTCCTTGATGAATTATGATCATCCAATGATCAAATGATGAATCCTTTGACAAAATATGGACTTTGACAAAAAATTTCATTTTTGACTGTCTGTTGACTTTTTTGGTCAAACGGGTCGTCTGTTGACTGTTTGAGCTGCTGACGGTGCGTCTGAGTGAATTGAAGTCTGAAAATTTGTGTGATGGTACTTTGAGATATATGGATGTCCATGAAATCCATTTGAGGTCTCAAAAACTTGTTTCTCCTGTAAAAACAAGAAAACCCTAGTCAGGGACTGTTTGTGTAGGAGACAGTTAATCGTACCTGATTTTTGTGCAGTGTTGAGTCTCTGCTAATCATGTGATATTCAGAAGACTTCTAGGACAAAAATCTTGGAATTTGAATTGTGAAAGATTGATTTGATTGATGGTACAAAACACTGAGAATTGTACTGCCAGCAGTTTGACTGTCAACCGACTGTTCATGTGTTGATGTAGCAGTTAGAGTGAAAAATCAACAGTCAAAGTTAATTTTCTTTTTGTTGTTTTTTTTTTATGTGAAAAATGAAAGTTTATTTACATGTCTTGTTAAAAAACACAGACATAATAAATAACTAATATTTACTGTACGCGAGCAACATTACCGATAATAATCCTGAAAATCATTTAATGCACAGAAAAATGAATATTTAACTGGCCGAAAACACACAAAATATTATATGAATAATTAAGCAACATTATGACAAATAGTACAACATTTAATACTGACAGTACAAATATTACATACTATATTGAACAGTACGACGAATAAACGGTACATTTAAGAAATAAGAAATACGGCAAACTTTAAGAATGACGATTAATAACCCATGCTACAAATAATAACATGTAGATGATTGGGAGTGCAAGCATCCCAGGTCCACAGTGTTCCGGGCTATGTAGACAGAAAAAGGACATGATCACCGTAGCAATGGTGATGACCATAAGAAAACACGTTTCCCACCACTTCGCCATTTTGTCGGGGAAGAAGAAAGGATGGATATGAAGTAAGAATTTGAGAGATGAATTAGAATTTGATGTGAGATTTTATGGAAAAATGAGAGGTATTTATAGAATGGAAAGAAGGATAGAGACGTTGGGGAATGAAGTGATTCCGTACAAAAGGAAAATTTTGAGTGGAAGTAAGATTTGAAAGAAAGTGTATGATAGTGTTGGGAAAAAGAGAGATGTATAGGATAAAGTTAGGATTTGATTTTTTGAAAAAGAGATTTGAAAAGATTTTTGAAAATAAGGGAATATAGTACAAAAATTAATGGGAAACAAAAGATAATAATAATCTACTTGTTACCAGTACAGTCTGAGTTTCCTGATTCTGCGCCTGCAAAAGATTTAACTCTGTACCAATTGTGTCAATACTATTTATCTGTAAATAAATAAATAGCATGTGTGAAGTAATAAACAGTATTTGGCGTTTGCGTAAGAATAAATTCAACTGCAAGCCAAAATACTGTATAAGAAAAATTCTAAAAACTAAGTATTTCACATGTCAGGATATTTATTGAAATAAAAAATCCATGATTATGTGAGACTCTTAATTTTTAGATTGGATTTTTCTTGAAAAAAGATGCGGGCAAATTTTGGGGTATAACAGTTGCCCCTATTCAATTTTTTTAAACCTGAAGAGATTGTCTGAAATCTGAAGGTGGAAGATGATTGAATATTTAGATGCCCTGAAAATTTGCACTTACCTTGATCAGAAGAGATGTTGGAAGTTGCATTTGAATGTCGTCTGCGAAATGTTGTTGGCAGATTGAAACATTACCTGAGATGGGCTTTCAGATGCCACCCAGCAATTGTGTTGATGGTCTGTTCATCAGAATGAATCCATTGATTATATCTTGATGAAGGATTTGAAAGTCTTTGCGTTGACTGGTTCGGAACCGTCCAAGGTTACCGCTTTAAGTCTTGGAGGATGATTGTTACGGAACTTGTCCAAAGTTCTTCCGATCTAGATTTTGGAAGTTGATCATTATGGAACCGTCTGAGGTATCAGCTTTAGATCTTCGATGTTAGATCGTTCTGGAACCGTCTGAGGTATCAGCTTTAGATCTTTGATGGTAGATCGTTCTGGAACCGTCTGAGGTATCAGCTTTAGATCTCTGATGGTAGATCGTTCTGGAACCGTCTGAGGTATCGACTTTAGATCTTCGATGCTAGATCATTCTGGAACCGTCTGAGGTATCGACTTTAGATCTGTGATGCTAGATCGTTCTGGGACCGTCTGAGGTATCGACTTTAGATCTCTGATGTTAGATCGTTCTGGAACCGTCTGAGGTATCGACTTTAGATCTTCGATGCTAGATCGTTCTGGAACCGTCTGAGGTATCAGCTTTTAGATCTTCGATGCTAGATCATTCTGGAACCGTCTGAGGTATCGACTTTAGATCTGCGATGTCTGTTTTGAGTTGGTAAGTGATCAGAATGAATCTTCGGCTTGATTATATCTAAGAGAACCGTTCATGGAATTCAGGTGAACACTGCATGTGATTGAGAACATCTTTGTTGAAGATATCCGTCTACCTGAAAAATCAAGTTAGTGATATGCAATGTTTATGATGCATGTAATGTGAGATATTCTCGAGCTAAAGGAGAAATATGCATGTTAAGTTGTGTATGAATATGTGTATGAATATGCGCATGATGCATGATGTGTGATATATGATATATGATGTATGATGTATGAATATATGATGTATGATGTATGAATATGAATGTATGATGTGTGAATATGATGTATGATGAGCGTGTCAAGCTTCTGGTTTGAAGGTAAATCTCCGCTAGCCATCTGGATATGACTATATTGTGATGATCTCTTGTCTTGTTTGAGTACCCTCGGCTGGGGGATAAGACTTCTTTGAGGACCATGGTACTCTGTTGAAGGATCTTCGACTACTGCTTGGGAATGAAAGGTAGTTGGAAGTTCTGATTTTGATGCCCTTTTAAGTGGGAATGAGGAAGATGCATAATCCTCCGATGCACTATCTGACCAAGTCCCGGTGTGGAGATCACACCTTCTGAGGATAGTAATCTGGAACAACCCTGTTGGGGGATAAGACTTCTTTTGGAGAGAAAATCTTATTGAGGAATTTGCTGAGAAGTGTGTTTCTCTTAGGGATTTTTCTTCTGATGGGATGATGTCCAGATGATTGGGACATTACCTGAATGCTATTCCTGTTTTTCCTGGTAAACATCAATCATATTCAAATGCACATGTTCATTCAAAATTATCATTGGGACGTTTACGTATTCAAAACAGAAAAAGTGAAAATGGTGATTTTGAGCCTAAGCTGCATTGATTTTTGAAAAAGAGCCATGATAGGCTGATAAGCACAGGGAGACAACAATCCTAGAAGTAGGAAATTGCCATAAAGCTTTGAAAATATTTATAAAGATAAATAGCTATGTGAAAACGATCCAGTCAAGTTTCAATTCTGCTATTGCCAATCTGTCTTCGAGCATCTCATCCCTCACTTGTTGGAAGAAAGTAATTAGACTGATCGGTATCTTTGATGTGTTGAATCTTGATGGTGAGTAGACAGCTGAACGGAACATAGTTGTACACTTTATTCCCTAACTTTTGCCTAGGCTGCCTTTTCAGGTTTTCAGCCTACCGGGATGATTTTATTTAGTCTCTAATTTTTGCCTGGACCGCCCTTTCGGGTTTTCAATCCACCGAGACGCTCATTTTTTTGCCTAAGTCGCCCTTTCAGGTTTTCAACTTAGCGAGCTGTTTTTTTTTAATTTTTTTTTAAGCGAAGTATTTTTTGACTATGTCCGCATTCACAGGGTGTAGGAAATCATCGCCATCCATGGTAGTAAGCAACATGGCACCGCCGGAGAATATTTTCTTGATTACGAATGGTCCCTCATAGGTGGGAGTCCATTTGCCTCTGGGATCACCTTGTGGTAAGATGATGCGTTTGACAACCAAGCCACCAGTTTGGTATGCTTGACTTTTGACTTTTTGTTGAAGGCTTTGATCATACGCTTTTGGTATAGCTGACCATGACAAATAGCTGCGAGCCTCTTTTCATCAATCAAGTTTATCTGGTCCAACCGTGTTTGAATCCAATCGTCTTCGTCTAGATCGGCTTCTTTCATAATCCTTAGGGAAGGAATCTGAATTTCAATTGGAAGAACTGCCTCCATACCATAGACTAAGGAGAATGGAGTTGCCCCTGTTGAAGTACGCGCAGATGTGCGATAACCATGAAGAGCAAAAGGTAACATCTCATGCCAGTCTTTGTAGGTTACTGTCATTTTTTGTATGATTTTCTTGATGTTCTTGTTGGCAGCTTCCACCGCGCCGTTCATCTTTGGTCGATATGGAGAGTAATTATGATGTTTGATCTTGAACTGTGCGCAAAGTTCAGTAATCGTTCTGTTGTTTAAATTTGTGCCATTGTCCGTGATAATCCGTTCAGGGATGCCATACCGACAAATGAGATTGTATTTGATGAACCGTGCCACCACATTCTTGGTGACAGAAGCAAATGAAGCTGCTTCTACCCACTTTGTGAAGTAGTCAATAGCGACCAGGATAAAGCGATGTCTGTTGGAAGCAGTGGGTTTGATTTCTCCAATCATATCAATACCCCACATTGCAAAAGGCCAAGGAGCCGTCAGGACGTTTAAAGGAACTGGAGGTACATGTACTTTGTCAGCATATATCTGGCATTTGTGACAGGTTCGGGAGTGGTGATGGCAGTCTGTTTCCATGGTAGACCAGTAATAACCTGCTCTTAGGATCTTTTTAGCCATTGTATGTCCACTTGAATGAGTACCGAATGCACCATTATGTATGTCTCCCATGATCTGTTCTGCTTCCTTCTTGTTTACACAACGAAGTAAAGTCGAGTCATGGTTGCGTTTGTATAGGGTTCCATTACTTAGAAAGAATTTGGCTGCAAATCTCCTTAGAAATTTTCTGTCGTTAATGGATGCCCCTTCAGGGTACTCCTGAGCTTCGAGATATCTTTTTACTTCATGGAACCATGGTTTTTCTTCTGTTCCTTTGGCATTGATCTCATTGCAATAGGATGGTTCATCTTGTCTGTAAATGGTGATCATCGGCGCCTCGTTGTCCCACGTGATTTTGAACATGGACGACATAGTAGCTAAGGCATCAGCTAGTTGATTTTCCTCGCGTGGGATGTGTTCAAAAGTGATTTCTTCGAAATAAGGAATCAGACTCAGCACATATTCTTTGTAAGGAATTAGATTCGGGTGCTTCGTGTCCCATTCCTCTTTGACTTGGTAGATTACCAAGGCAGAGTCTCCGTAGACCTCCAGGAATTTGATTCTTAGATCGATTGCAGCTTTAAGACCCAGAATACATGCTTCGTATTCAGCTATATTGTTAGTGCAGTTGAAGCATAATCTGGCAGTGAATGGTGTATAACCTCCTGCAGGGGAAATGATCACAGCTCCGATGCCATTGCCAAGTGCATTAGAAGCTCCGTCAAAAACCATAGTCCACCGGGATCCTGGCTCGGGTCCTTCTTCTGGTCCTGACTGTTTGTATTCATTGACTAGCATAATGTCCTCGTCTGGGAAGTCAAAGTTCAATGCTTGATAATCATCCACTGCTTGATGAGCCAGATGATCAGCTACCACACTTTCTTTGATTGCTTTTTGTGAAGTGTATTGAATGTCATATTCTGTTAAGATCATTTGCCATCTTGCTATTCTTCCAGAGAGAGCAGGTTTTTTGAACACGTATTTGATAGGATCCATTTTGGAGATTAGGAAAGTGGTGTGATTTAGCATGTACTGTCTTAGTCGGCGAGCCGCCCCAGCTAAGGCACAGCAAGTTTTTTCGAGTAGTGAGTATCTTGTTTCACAATCGGTAAAATTTTTGCTAAGATAGTAGATTGCGTGCTCCTTTCGGCCGGACTCGTCATGTTGTCCTAGTACACATCCCATTGAGTCTTCTAACACAGTTAGGTACATTATCAGAGGTCTGCCTTCCACAGGTGGCAACAAGATTGGGGGTTTTTGGAGATACTCTTTGATTTTGTCAAAGGCTAACTGGCATTTGTCATTCCACCTTTCCACTTGATCTTTCTTCAACAATTTGAAGATCGGCACACAAGTAGTAGTCATGTGGGCAATAAATCGGGCGATGTAATTCAGCCGTCCCAAGAATCCTCTGACTTGTTTCTCGGTACGAGGTATAGGCATTTCTTGAATGGCTTTGACCTTGGCGGGATCAACCTCAATACCTTTGCTGCTGACGATGAAACCTAAGAGTTTGCCGGATCTTACTCCAAAGGTACACTTATTTGGATTCAGTCGCAACCTGTATTTCTTGAGTTTGTCAAACAGCTTGTGTAAATGACCCAGATGTTCTTCCTCGGTGTTGGACTTTGCAATCATGTCATCGACATACACCTCTATCTCTTGATGAATCATATCATGAAACAGAGCTACCATTGCACGTTGATAGGTTGCTCCTGCGTTCTTTAAACCAAAGGGCATTACTTTGTAACAAAAGGTTCCCCAGGGTGTTGTGAAGGTTGTTTTTTCCATGTCTTCGGGTGCCATCTTGATTTGATTGTACCCTGAGAATCCGTCCATAAAGGAGAATACCTTGCATTGTGCGGTATTGTCAACCAGTACATCGATGTGTGGTAAAGGGAAATCATCTTTGGGGCTTGCCCGGTTCAGATCTCTGTAGTCCACGCACATTCTGACATTCCCGTCTTTTTTAGGTACAGGCACAATGTTAGCTATCCAAGGAGGATAACTTACAACTTTTAGGAATCCGACATTGAACTGTTTTTCAACCTCGTCTTTGATCTTTTTTGACATATCAGGCCTACTCCTTCGTAGTTTCTGTTTGACTGGAGTGCTACCTTCTTTGATTGGCATGCGATGAACTACAATGTCCGTGTCAAGGCCTGGCATATCTTCGTAGGACCAGGCGAATATCTCGACGTAGTCTCGCAGCATTTGAATCAGTCTTTGCTTGATGTTGTGTTCTAAACCAGCCCCTATTTTGACTTCCTTTTTTTCTTCGTTGCTGCCCAAGTTGATGACCTCAATTGGCTCCTCGTGAGGCTTATGGCCTTGTCTTCTTGTTCTAGCAGCCTTGCAAGCTCTCTTGGTACTTCACAATCTTCCTCACTTTCGTCCTCAGTTTGGTAGATCGGATTTTCAATGTCATGGCGGGCAATAGCAGAATCGTTATTAACTGGATCCAAAGTGTATGTGAATCTGCATTTTATTTATGTGAGTGTATGTGAAAAAAAAAACATAGCTATTTGAAAACAAAGAAAGAAAGAAAAAGGATCACAAAATTTAAATATGCAAGCGTCCCATGATTTTATTGAATGCACATGATCATGATATGATAAGCCCTTATAAAAGGACCAGTGCGCTTCGGGCAAGGCACACGGCTTTCAAGCTCATGGTTCGATGGTTCAGGAACCATTTTTATCTTTGCACAATATACACAAAGAAAACAGGAAATGGCATTTACTCCTGGTCAAAGGAGATCACATCCTCAGCTTTCCAGTTGTTCAATCCATTGTTGTGAGCAGGGAGTATCCAGCTGTTCCATTTGCAGTTGTCTTCTTCATCTTCCACAGCATTGATTTCATTAGTGGGAAAATGAGCCGGTGATCTTTCGGGATAAGCGATATACTCTGCTGGATACGAGAGCCCAGGCTGAGATATCTCTGTTGGCTGAGCAAGGTGCTCGATAAGGCCGTCCCATGAAGTCGGGATGATGTTTTGAATAGAGACTTGTGCATCCTGGTGAGGAGTGTATTGTGACAGAAAGCAACCCTCGTTATTTGGTATTTCCCTGGCTTCTTCAAGAGTGAAATTGTCATCGTAATGTTCATCCCATCCTGTTGGGACAATGTCCTTCATATCAATTTGTGAGCTCGGAGGAGCGGAATATTTCACCATATAGTCATATTTGCCACTGGGTTCTCCTAGCGTATCCCATACTTCTTTGGGTGGATTTTGATATTGCTCAGCGACGGGACTTGTGAAACTTTTGTCATTTTCAAATTGATCACCCCATCCAGTTGGGGTAATGTCTTCCATAGCAATATAAGAATTCTGAGGTGCGGCATACTGATAATTATACCCGCCACTTGGTTCTCCCACAGCATCCCACATTCCCATGGAAATGGGTGGAATTTCATCTGGATATGGCTGAATGATATGGTTCAAGAACATTCCTTCATCTTCAATGGCGTTTACTTCTTGGCTGACGAAGTGTGACATTAATCCTCCAGAACGAGGACTTTGATCATTCTTTTGATTTCCACTATCATAGCCCAGACCTAGCTTGTCAGACTTGTAGGGTATATCGGGAAGCTGTCCCCATACTGTACAATTACCTTGTTCAATCACAGCTTTGGCATCTTTGAGAGAAGCCATAGTTGTAGTTGGAGTAGCAGGAATATGCTTGGTGGTAGAGACATCTGGAGAGACCACCTCAGAAGATTGGCAGGGAGTTTCGATGAATTCGTCCTCCAACTCAACATATTTGGAATTGCTTAGGTGACTAACCACATATTCCTCTTCGCCATAGACTGTGACAATCTTTCCTTTTACTGGATATTTTAACTTCTGATGCAGGGTAGAAGTTACAGCGTTTGCCCCATGTATCCAAGGGTGTCCAAGTAAACAGGAATAGGCGGGGTGAATTTCCATTACGTAAAAGATAGAATCAAAGATCTGAGAACCCACTCTGATTGGGAGATTCACTTTTCCGTATACCGTTCTTGTTGACCCGTCAAAGGCTCTTACCACAACATCACTTGGTTGTAACACAATTCCTTCGAAGTCAAGTTTTTCTAGTACTGTTTTCGGTAACACGTTCAAAGAAGAACCGTTATCTACTAGCACATGAGATAGAGTGGTGCCTTTACAATCAATGGAGATATGTAGGGCCTTGTTTTGATTTTTCCCAGCAGGGGTTAGATCCACATCAGAGAAACCGAGGCCATTGCTCACGGTTAAATTGGCAACACAAATCTCAAATTGGTCGACTGAGATCTCTTGAGGCACATGCCGCAGCTTTCAGGAACTTCATCAGAGCTTTGGCATGAGCTTCTGAATATTTTAGCAGAGACAACATTGAGATTTTTGAAGCGGTGTGCCCCAGTTGCTCAACAATATTGTAATCACTTTTGCATATGATTTTCAATATTTCCTCCATTTCTTGCTTTGATGGATCCTCAGCAGTGATCTCCACCGGTGTTTGAACTTGTTCAACTTGTGGCTCTTTGCCTCGAGCGCTGTCATCTTGATTAGGAACTGGGACCCGGACGGGACCAGCAACAACATTTGGAGAAATTTCTGGTGAAAAGATTCTTCCACTTCTCGTGATCTTGCTGCTACCCACAATATTATCCATAGCTGGAGTAGTTAACTTTGCGGCCTCTTCAGTCGAGGTATTCTGTTTAACTCCATGGACATAAACATTAGTGTCGTAACCCCATGGGACAGCTTTATCTGAGGAGTATGGAAATGGAGTTGGACTAGCAATGACTACTGATGCCACTTTGAGTGTACCAAAAATTTTGAACGGAGCCTTGACAGAGATTTTGAATGGTAAACTGGAGATCACTGAGACATCCTCTATTCTTATCCCGTTTGTAAAGACTTCGCATAATACGTCCATAGAAGGGAGCCTCTCAAACATAATGATACGGCGATCCATCCACTTTTGAATTCCCATTCTCAGATTTTCACAACCATTGGGCAGGTATGAGCAATAAAAGCAATCGGGGTCACATCCTGGAAAGTAACCAGCTTGGATTAGCTTTCCTTTGACTTCGCAGAGTGGAGTTGATAATTCGTTCACATCATAGATGTAAACAGTGTCCAGGATAGCGTTAACAGTTTTGTCCTGGACAGCGTCATGTCCTGGACAGTTTGAGTGATAGGCACATGTTGCATCAGGGCGATAACTCGGAGAGGAAGTGTTGACATTCTTTGGAGGATCTTTTAATGTGATCAGATCTGCTTTTAGCAAATGTTGCAATGCCTGAGAGATTGGCATGTTGATTCTGGTGAAATTTCTTCTTGGTGCATCTGGTCGACGCGTATATTTTGGCTGTTGATCTTTTTGAGGCGCAGATGCGGAGATCAGAACTGCCCCTACAGATTGGTGTTGCTCATTTTTGCGACCTTTCTGAATTTGCATTGTATTGACCTCATTTCTCCCACTGATGGGCCTTTTTGTAGTACCAGAGGAGGAGCCTATTTGAATTTTTCCATTTTGAATGCCACTTTCGACACGTTCTCCGGTCAATATCAAGTCAGTGAAACTTGATGATGAGCTTCCCAGCAAATGACTATAGAAAGGGCCAGTTAAAGTGCCCATGAACATGTCGACTAGCTCGCGATCAGATAAGGGTGGTTAAACCCTTCCAGCCATATCTCTCCACTTTTGTGCATATCCTTTGAAACTTTCTTTTGGTGCCATGGACATGCCCCTTAGTTGAGTACGGGTTGGTGCAAGATCAGCATTGTATTGGTACTGTTTGTAAAAAGCAGCAGCTAATTCTTCCCAAGTATGAACCTTGGTATTTTCCAGCTGGTAGTACCACTCGAGTTGTGTACCCGACAGACTTTCTTGGAAGAAGTGAATCCACAATTTGCTATCTGTTGTATGAGGTTGTATCTTCCTCACATAGGATCTCAGATGTAGTTTTGGATAAGACACTCCATCATATTTTGCAAAGACAGGAACTTTGAATTTTGGAGGGATAACAACATCCGAGATGAGCCCCAGATCATTGAAATCTAAGCCAGGTATTTTTTGTATCTCCATAGCTTTCATACGTTCTTCCAGCTGTTGGTACTTGTCATCATCCGGTTCGTCCCCAGAATGATCATCTTCTTCATTGGAAGAGAGAGAGGGTTTAGCAGAACCCTGGTTGCTGTGATTGTCTCCTTGTTCATCATCACCGACTGTTTCAGGGATCGGTGGCTTTTTGGACTTTTTGACTGGGATTTTGATCTTCCTTTTCAGGTGACTCAAACCTACAGATCCTTTGGGCTTCTTTTTCTTCTTGATTATCAGGGCTTTCAGTTCTTGTTTCCCCTTTGCCAGTTCCAGAATTGCCACTTGAACTTGGGCATTCTGTGCTTCGAGGTTCTTGATGCTTGTCTCAGATTCCATCTCTTCTGACTGAAATAAACAGCGAGGAGATGAGAAATCCGTCATGTGAACCTGTTATGCAATGTGTATGAATGGATGCAATGTATATGAATGAAATGTATATGCAAATGTATGAAATGTATATGCAATGTATATGAATGCAATGTATGTGAATGCAGTGTATATGAATGAAATGTGTGTGCAATGTTTTCAAGGATCTTAGAGTTTAGAGTTGTTAAAACACAGAAGAAACAAACATTAGTTAAACAATTTATTTCTTTTTCTTGCTTTTTTTTCTTTTTGCCTCATTTGGGCTTACAAAACAGAAATAAAGGAAACAAATGATCCCTCAGGTCTCCCATGGACGCTTTCTCTTTGCCTCAGGAATGTGTTGATCTGCTGTTCTTCTTGAAGCTGTCCGGTGAGCTCCAATATCCTTCTCTCATAGTCTTGACAGTGTGCTTTGAAGGTGTCTCTTTCCTTTTTGAGTTGAACCCAAGATTTTTGCAACTCTTCTAGGTCAGCTGGCATATCCGGGTGTAGAATAACTTGAGGTTCGTCTCCTTCGACCTCTGGCTCAATAGTCACAGGTAGAACAGCGGGATATGGCATGATGAGTTTCTGAGCATGAGTACGGACCCATCTGAGGTAAGATTCCATAGGAATAGAATTCCACTGCCCTAGCGTTTTGCTTTCTATTCTATAGACACTGCCCCATGCATGTATAAACCTTCGTCGGTGTCTATGGGAATCATTCTCGTAATCAAACACAATGCCACGGATAATCATGTCATGAGGACCGTTGCTCCTTGCATATCCGAATTGGCGTAAAGCTAAAGAGGGATTGTAGGTGATGCCCCCTTTGATGCCAAGGAGTGGCACATTAGGGTAGTTTCCACAATGATCAATGATAGTAATGTCTCTTTGAAAGAAGTTGTTCCACCGGATATCTGAATGAGACAAAGACATAATCCTGCGAGACCATTGCATTCTTTGTTCATTTCTCAACACTGATCGGGGAAGATGAAATGTAAACCATCTAGCCAGTAGTGGTATACAGCACATAAGAGTTCCTCGTTTCTTCATGGTACGAGTGTATAGAGAATGTAGAATGTCTCCCAGCAATGTTGGTACCGGGTTACGGGTTAGGAAAAGGTTGATGATGTGTACACTTATGAACTGGTCGGGATTAGGGAATAAAACCAACCCATAGCAGTAATCGAGCCTTTTCCAATAAGAACTTAGCAAGGAAACCCTTAACTCCACTCTTTGTTTCCCAATTGGACTCGATTTCTGATTTTCGCAAATGTAAAGCAGCAGCAATGACTTCAGGTTTTGGAATCCTTTCTAAACCAGTGAAAGGTAATTGATCTCGAATAGGTAATCCAATTAGCTCAGATAACTCTTCCAAAGTGGGTACTAACTGGTAATCAGGAAAGGTAAAGCAATGATGTTCAGGGTCAAAGAACTGGAACAGGACCCGTATCATGTCTTCTTCAAATTTTGAGGTAACCAAATGGAGTAGGTGACCATGCCTTTCGGTGAATTGAACATTCCTGGGGAATTCTGATACTAAGTCTTTTAGTTCAGATGGTACCGTTGAGATGCTGATTCGGATGTAATCTCTGGTGGCGGGAGCCATTACCTGTAAAATAAACAAAGGTAAACTCTTTGATCCTTGAAGTGTTTAGTGTGAAAATGATATGCTTATGATGCAAACATGTGGCACACAAAAACAAATCAAACAATAGCCTTAGGTTTAAAGGCCTGCATGAAGCTGATAGGTGATACCCTCCCCACTGAAGTTGAGTTGGTTAAAACCTGTCCTAGAATAGTATTCAGGTTCTATGATCCTTGGAGGTAACATCTCAATACGGCGCTCGAACGGCCGATCAAAATATTCCTCGAGGATAACTAACTTCGATCAATTTCAAAGCTAGCCACTTAATAGGCCACAAGTCAAGTTCAACTAAAAAGGTTCTAAGACAAATTAGTGTTTAATGATATTTCGGAAGCCTAATATACTCCTTGATCGTTTTCAAGGGACATCAGTATAAACCAAAGTATCGCACTAACGATGACTACCAGATCAACCGTATCGGTACATGCCGTACAGTTTCCTTGGTCTATTGTCATATACTTAAGGTATCTCGAGATTCAGGTTAGAATCTTTCACACAAGCAAAATACCCAAACAAACCTTTGAAAAATAGAGCAATCAAGTCAAACAATTGAAAACATCGAAATGACCTATTCTCTTAAGGTAACCCCTTTTGAAAACATTTTGTTTTTTTGAAAGTATTTGATTCCCCAGCAGAGTCGCCAGTTCTGTGGACCTCCGTTTCCGGCCATACCTCTCACGGAGAGATACGTGAACTGACTCTTTTTATTGTTTCTGCTTTCGCATTTTTTTTGAAAATTCAGAGAGTCGCCACCGACCTTTTATTTTATCCAATTAAGGAAAGGTTTATAAAAGACACAGAAAAAAGACCTTTAAGAAATTCTGGGTAAGGGGGTAGGTTATACAAAGGGAAGGTGTTAGCACCCTTTGTATCCATGGTTATCCATGGGCTCTTAATTTGCTTAGCTCACTTGTTTTCAATTGCTCTGAAATACTTGCATGTGATTTGAAATACCTTTGTAAATTGAATTTGTAATGATCCTTGTGCGGATGTACACAAAGTGTTTTTATCTTTCAACAGATGTTTTTGGAAAAAAGAACGTTAACTTCGTAATGATCCTTGTTTGGATGTATACAAAGTATTATCTTTTTTGGAAAATTTATTTTGAAAAACAATAGTGTATGAGAACTTTGTTTGTTTTGATTTAAGCAAGCAAATTAGGAGGTCTACCCTGAGTTGTAAGGTCTTTATCCTATTTCCTTTAAAAATCTATCCTTTCACCGGATATAAACAAAAGGTTCGATTTTGTACTCGAAACAGTAGAATTTGACTTTGATTTTAAAAAGAATGAGAAAGGGGTTACCTTAAGAGGTGCAAGTGTGATTGTGTTTGAATTCAGATATTTTATCTTTTGAAGTTAGTGATCTAACGGTTCAATTTTATCTCTGACATACACGCAGTTTATATGTGCTGGAATTTAAAAATGCGGAAATGTAAAATGCGGAAAGTAAATCTACGCTATTACATCGATTTGCAGGAAATGTAAACTATGCCTATTTACACGAATTTAGCAACCTATACATTTATCTAGGAATTTTAAATAGCAAGAAAATAAAGACATGTTTTTGGATTTTTTATGATTTATTTTAATTATGATTAATGCATGATTAATTAAAATAAAATGAGGAAAAAGGATGAAGATAAAATTTAAACCTAAAATTTAAGTTCAAAATATGTTCAAAATGTTTGTTAATTAATTTAAAAACAAAACTAATTTTTTTTGAATTTTTGAAATTGATTTGAAAATTTTTTAAGTTAATTAATATATAATTATACAAATAATTACACAAATAATTAAAACTTGAAGAGAAAATTATTCAAAATATGTACAAAAATTAGTTTATAATATATAAACAATATTTAATATAAAGAACAATTTTTTTTATGATTTTTGATTGGTTGAAATAATTAAAAAGCAAATATATAAATATATACCAATTAATTATGCAAAATATTTAAATTATGAAGAAAAATAAAATATTTTTATATCAGAAAATAATATATTATTTTAGCAACCTAAAAATATTTTTTTTTTGTATTTTTTGGATTTTTAAAAACTATTTTTAATTAATTTAACAAAGAAATTAAAATAAAATAGAAAATAAAAGGATACTAATCAGATTTGGTTGATTGGAGAGTCCATGGTATGGACTGGCGTGTCAGGGACGTAGGATGAGCTGGCAAGTGGATCAGAAGGTGATTGAAGTGAGGCGTATGGCAAAGGCATAGACTGCAAATCACAGAATCATAGGTTATTTAAAAAAAACACGCGCGCGTTTTATCCAATGAGGTGGAGACACCTCATCGTGCGTCTTCAACCTCCAGCCAGCATCTTTAACAGCGTTTTCGTAATAAAAGCGCTATAATAGATACTTCCTAAACCTGCAAAATAGCGAATAGGGTCAAACGTGAAAATAAATTTGGCGCGACATGTCCATTTGATTCGTCTAGTCCATACGAATTCAATGGTACCACTTAGAACCTTTGATTTTGCCTATTTCAGAAAGCCCTAATTTTGAAATTATGAACCCTAAAATGGTGGTTCTTCGTATGAGTGTCCAAACTTCAATTAAGTTTCCAGAAATGACTAGGACCTCAATCTAAACACAAATATATGTCTACATCTTTCTAGATATGCGTGTGTTATGAGATATAAGTTGGTTTTAGTTTGAACAAACCGTGACTTGTGTAGCTCGATTTGTGAGGTTTCAAGACTTAGAAATGATTGGAATATGTTCAGTGATGCTTGAGGAAGGTATTAGAATGTTTAGTTTGTATGGAAAGTGACTGGAATTAAAAATTCGAATTTGAGATTTCTTTGAAAAATTTAAGTGATTACAAGTGTGTTACAAGCAAAATTCTGGCTATGATTTCGTGTCTCTTTGATTGTGAAGTGTTATAGCCTTTATATAGACTATGTTGTGCTTAGAATTGAAGCCAAGAAGCCTTTAGTTGCCTTTGTTGAATTCTTGATTTTTTTATATTAAAACCTTTGAATTGTTGACCAAGTCTTGCTTCCCTTCAATGCTCTTGCCTTGTACCTCAATCCTCTGCAGAAAATTGAAGATTCTTGGATGACTCATGCTTAGATTGTAAGCTATCCATTATCCATCCATTTTTCCTTTTTATTTAATCTTAAAATAAGATAAAATTAAGCCAAAAATGGATAAAAATGGTATGGGCTTAGTCTTGGTCGTGGGAGGCCCATAATATTATGGAAAACATGTTTGAACCATGAAAACTTGGCCCCATTTGGAAAAAATGCATTTTTGAGCAATGTTGGTTTTATGCACTTTCCCAAAATTTACCCAACTTCAACAAGGTGTAAATCCCTCAATTTTTGTCATATGAAGGAGATCTTGCACTTTTTGTAAACCTCAAAGAGTCCTCTAACCAATGCCTTTGGTCTCATGTCAAAATGATTTTTGATACTCCTTGTGTGTCCTTTTGAAAAAAGTGTCTTTTTGTTGACTTTGAAAATGACCTGTAATGTCTTTGTTCATATTTTTCAAATGGTGAATGTGATGACCATGGGATCAATTGCATTTGAAAGATAATTGAATTTCCTTCAAAATGAGCTTTGGTTTGAATTTTTTGGATGAAGGATGAGAGAGTTATGACCAGTCAAAGTTGAGTTGACTTTTCAAGCAAAAACCCTAATTTTGAATCTTAGGGTTTTGTTGATTTTTGATCTTTCCTTGATGAATTATGATCATCCAATGATCAAATGATGAATCCTTTGACAAAATATGGACTTTGACAAAAAATTTCATTTTTGACTGTCTGTTGACTTTTTTGGTCAAACTGGTCGTCTGTTGACTGTTTGAGCTGCTGACGGTGCGTCTGAGTGAATTGAAGTCTGAAAATTTGTGTGATGGTACTTTGAGATATATGGATGTCCATGAAATCCATTTGAGGTCTCAAAAACTTGTTTCTCCTGTAAAAACAAGAAAACCCTAGTCAGGGACTGTTTGTGTAGGAGTCAGTTAATCGTACCTGATTTTTGTGCAGTGTTGAGTCTCTGCTAATCATGTGATATTCAGAAGACTTCTAGGACAAAAATCTTGGAATTTGAATTGTGAAAGATTGATTTGATTGATGGTACAAAACACTGAGAATTGTACTGCCAGCAGTTTGACTGTCAACCGACTGTTCATGTGTTGATGTAGCAGTTAGAGTGAAAAATCAACAGTCAAAGTTAATTTTCTTTTTGTTGTTTTTGTTTTATGTGAAAAATGAAAGTTTATTTACATGTCTTGTTAAAAAACACAGACATAATAAATAACTAATATTTACTGTACGCGAGCAACATTACCGATAATAATCCTGAAAATCATTTAATGCATAGAAAAATGAATATTTAACTGGCAGAAAACACACAAAATATTATCTGAATAATTAAGCAACATTATGACAAATAGTACAACATTTAATACTGACAGTACAAATATTACATACTATATTGAACAGTACGACGAATAAACGGTACATTTAAGAAATAAGAAATACGGCAAACTTTAAGAATGACGATTAATAACCCATGCTACAAATAATAACATGTAGATGATTGGGAGTGCAAGCATCCCAGGTCCACAGTGTTCCGGGCTATGTAGACAGAAAAAGGACATGATCACCGTAGCAATGGTGATGACCATAAGAAAACACGTTTCCCACCACTTCGCCATTTTGTCGGGGAAGATGAAAGGATGGATATGAAGTAAGAATTTGAGAGATGAATTAGAATTTGATGTGAGATTTTATGGAAAAATGAGAGGTATTTATAGAATGGAAAGAAGGATAGAGACGTTGGGGAATGAAGTGATTCTGTACAAAAGGAAAATTTTGAGTGGAAGTAAGATTTGAAAGAAAGTGTATGATAGTGTTGGGAAAAAGAGAGATGTATAGGATAAAGTTAGGATTTGATTTTTTGAAAAAGAGATTTGAAAAGATTTTTGAAAATAAGGGAATATAGTACAAAAATTAATGGGAAACAAAAGATAATAATAATCTACTTGTTACCAGTACAGTCTGAGTTTCCTGATTCTGCGCCTGCAAAAGATTTAACTCTGTACCAATTGTGTCAGTACTATTTATCTGTAAATAAATAAATAGCATGTGTGAAGTAATAAACAGTATTTGGCGTTTGCGTAAGAATAAATTCAACTGCAAGCCAAAATACTGTATAAGAAAAATTCTAAAAACTAAGTATTTCACATGTCAGGATATTTATTGAAATAAAAAATCCATGATTATGTGAGACTCTTAATTTTTAGATTGGAGTTTTCTTGAAAAAAGATGCGGGCAAATTTTGGGGTATAACAATATTGATTGTCTTTTTAATTGTGGATCCCAAGTTAAGAATATATAGAATGGAAATAGTTTTTAATCTTTGATTAATTCCTGGTAGGAAATATAGTTGATTATCTTGGATTAGCCATCCATTTTCAAATTAAATATCAACTCTGAAATTGTAATTTGTGATGTAGGGATTTCAAAGTAATGGAGATACTCAAAATGTTCCAAAGGCCATATTATTCTCCCTTATTAAGATCAATGTATGCCTTGACTCTAATTTTCTCTTTGATTTAATATCTCCTTTTCATATATTACTATACTGGAAGATCACCAATATGTATAAGTATTGTTAGAAAAAAATATTTTATGCTTTCTTGATATTCTAACACAAAGAGTGTAAAAAAATATATACGATTTAATTTTTATTCTGTGCCTCGCACGGGTATACACACTAGTTAATTATTATTTAAATTAATTAGATATGAAAAAAATATAAATTTTAATAGAATATTAATTCATAATATTATAAAAAAATGTAAATGTAAAATTTAAAATATAAATGAAAAATAGGAAAATATTTACTTAATTTTTAATTGAATAATAATCATATAGATTTAAGTTATTTGAAAATAATAATTTTATCTTTAAATAAAAGTAATAATTTGATAGTGACCAGTAACATAAAAAATTAGTTGTGTAAATGACTATATAGTAATATTTAATGAGATAAAATACAATGTTTATTTTATTAGTTAAAAAATAGATTAATTAATGACTCGTGAGATAAATAAAATAATTCAATTTGATATTGTGTTGATAGTGACCCGTGATTTAAATAAATTTTTAATTGTATTAAAACTTAAAAATGGAGTTTAGAGGAACTAACATAAGCCCAAGAAAGTTCAACAATGCAAAATCCATGAACTCGCATTTTAGTTTCCAATAAAAGTAATATTGAATCTATATAACCAATAAAACATCCACACTCAGTTGACATCCCAACTCTATCTATATTAACAAAATCAATAAAACATATTAGAGTTTTATAAGAAGTATTAACCACCAAAAGCAAAATAGTACAATTCAATCTTTATTTTATCTACATAAAAATGCATGGTAGTAGTGTGATTAAACTTGACTACAAATTGGTATAAAACAATTTAACTTGATATGAAATTCTTAAATATATCACTCTTAAAATCACAACTGAACTTGAGATTTTCACTTCTACATTTGCAACTGAAGAATTACAGCTTGCCTTGAATTGCATGCTTATTTACATAAGCTATACATTGCCTAATTATCATGTAACTATTAGTTAAGCTATAATCTGGTAATAACTATCACCAAAGAGAATATGAAAAATATATAATTTAATATTTAGAAAATCCAGTTTATCTTACAAAAGACAATTGTTATAGGACAACAAATGTATGGACTAAGCAATCATGGTTAACCACTTGCATTTGATACAGGACAGCAAAGACAATTGTTCCATGAGCATTTTTTGTAAGTGTTTGAAATCTAACAATTTTACACACACATCACATTTTAGACAGAATCACAATGACCACAGTGCATAGTTAACATAGTCTTATAGTTCCATACATTTCATTAGAGGTAATTGAAGAAATCAAAATGAAGATTCTCACCTACTTCCAAACTGACTGAAAAAGTATGAACAATAGAATAAAGGGTTATGAAGGAGGTGTTTATGGGTCGAAAATATGATGAGGTGAGGCAGTGTGAAGAAATTAATTTGCAAATGAAATTATATGGTAGAGCAACGAGATTGTTAAAGGCTAAACTAGACTAACTGAACCAAAAAGTGATAAGTGCCCAAGGATCAAAAGAAGGAGCTGGAGAGCAACTGGTGAGACCTTCAAATCTTGACCAAAATATTTCATTGCTTAAAGTTAAAGATAAAAATGGTGAGAGTGAAGAGTTCGTTGATGCAGTAGACAATGGCATCTCTGAAGCAGAAGATCCGAATATGGAGGTTGTTGAAGAGCCCCCAATTCACGGAAAATGTTTGGTACACCCCCCTTTAATCGTCTTTTATGGGTATACAACAACGCAAAATCTTTATGCGGAATTGTATATGAGCAGCGAGCAAAATGTTTTTCCTAGTTAGCAAACATTATGTGGTGGCAAACAAACTTGATATTATTATTATCATAGAAATCTAAGTTGAACCTAAAAACTTAAGACGAACTCTTAATTTGTTGGATTTTGATGGTTATGAGTACATGGAGGTAAGGAGATTTGAGGGAGGAATAACAATGACTTGGTTATCTAAGAAGGTGGAAATAGAGATAGTGAAGAAATACTTTCAATAAAAAATTAATATTATCAAATGAGAATGATCGATTATGATTGAAACACATTAAATAATAAAAATAAATATATTTAGCTAAACTATTAAATAATATTAAAAAGGTAAATATCATTGAATAATAAATTAATACAACATATCATATTAATAAAAATTAAATAAGTAAAAAAATATATACTCGCGGTTTGGTTCGGTTTTGAACGATTTTAAAAAATCAATCCAAAATCCGATCTGAACTAAGCGGTTTTTACAAAATGACATCCCAACACATCCAATAATATTCTTTTTTTTTTTTTTGCGATTTTCAATTTTTTGGGATCAGTTTGGATTTGAACACCCCTACTGATATGTTTAGAGGGGTGTTAGGGTTTAAGACGAAAAAGTGAACAAACCAAGTTGAGGAAGATGATTTAAAGGAATGTAATACAAAAAAGGTAAAAGGAGGATATAGAAGTTTCTCAATTGTCTCAACAGTGTCGTTGGTCTATGATGATGAGTTAGTTCATGGACATGCAGACCAAAAAATCAGTGGAAAAGGCTATATGCGAGGCTATTGTCACCAAGGAAAAGATCATGGAGATCGAAGAGATAGGTAGTGGCATGCATAATTTGGAAGTGTTCAGACTGAGGAAGAAACAGATGGAGGAAGTAAGGTAATGGACAGGAGGCTTAGGGAATATGAATGTCTGGAGTTCATTCTCTTAGAGAAGGAAATGGGAGAATATGATAGAAGAAACTTGGAAAATAAGAGGCGTTATGAAGATGCTAGGAAGAAGGATTAGTTTTAAGGCCCTTAAGAATATATTACAACAAACGTGGGCAAGGAAATGGATGATTGGTATTGTTGACATAGGGTATGAATACCACCTAATAACTTTCACAAGTGAAGAAGAACAACACATAACATTGATAGATGGTTCATGGTTAATTTATGATCATTATCTCTCTGTTAGGAAATAGAGTGCAGATTTGTGTCCCATGAATGATGGTATTAAACAGGTTGTTGTTTGAACCCATTTCTCGGGGTTAGTAATTGAGTATTATGATGCAAGAGTATTGTCTTTTATCGATGATCGAATAGGCATAATAATGAAGGTTGATAGAAATATGTTAGCAACAGAAAAAGGAAAATTTCCAAATTATGCATTCAAGTTGATTTGACTAAAACCATGTTGGCAATGTTTTCAATCAAGGAATGCATTACAAAGTGGAGTATGAAGAACTATATATTTTATGTCTTAGTTGTGGATATTTTGGAGACTATAAAGAAGGGTGCTCAGAGAAGAAGACGAATAGAGAAGAGAGAGCTATTGGAAGAGAGGTTGATGGGGTGGCGGCAATGATTTAACTAGAGTTGTCAAAACGGACTACCCGATGTTAAACGTGCCTATCATAACAGACCTTGTGCCTATAATATTTTGTTCAAAATAATATTTTTTATTTTGAATAATTTTGACTAGTTTTAGAAAGACAATAAACACATCCTATTTATGAAATATCATATTTCATTTTGGATAATTTAGACTAGTTTTTGAAAGACAATAAACACATCCTTTTTATGAGATAAGAATAACCTAGCTCAATTTATTGATGATTTGGATGTAGAAGAACCAATGACGTTTTTTTATGAGATTTAGTGACCAAACAACATAACATATAGGTGGACAAATGCAGTCAAATCGATTTCAAATGAAAGCTAATATTCACACCTACAATATCACAAATACACTCCTATCTAATTCAAAATCAAAAATGACAAAAAGATACAGTTTATTGTCCTTTTTTATTTTTATATAATCTCTTATATATAATCTCTTATATATATATATATATATATATATATATATATATATATATATATATATATATATATATATATATATATATATATAGGGGACGACTCAAGTGAGAACACTTGCTTATTATGAGAAATGAGAACAATGAATCACAACCATTAGATTTAGATTTGCTGATTTTAATGGACAAGATATGTTTCTCTTTCTATGTTGATTTAAAATAAATAATAAGAATCATAGAAAGAGAAACAAATCATGTCCATTAAAATCAACAAATCTAAATTTAATGGTTGTGATTCATTGTTCTCATTTCTCATAATAACCAAACGTTCTCACTTGAGTCGTCCCCATATATATATATATATATATATATATATATATATATATATATATATATATATATATATATATATATATAGGGGACGACTCAAGTGAGAACACTTGGTTATTATGAGAAATGAGAACAATGAATCACGACCATTAGATTTGATTTTAATGGACTGGATTAGTTTCTCTTTCGGTGTTGATTTAAAATAAATATTAAGGATCATGGAAAGAGAAACTAATCCAGTCCATTAAAATCAAATCTAATGGTCGTGATTCATTGTTCTCATTTTTCATAATAACCAAGTGTTCTCACTTGAGTCGTCCCCTATATATATATATATATATATATATATATATATATATATATATATATATATATATATATATATATATATATATATATATATATATATATATATATATATATCCAGCTCTAGCCCAAGTAACTTACATTGGTTTCATTAGTTTCTCCAACTCACTTTCTTTTCTTGAAATCCTTAGATATTTTTATTGATGCATGGTTAATGATTTGTTCCAAAAAAATTATTTCTTCCAAAAATTCTTGCAAAAACTTGTCTTCATAAGAAGAAAAATATTTTTATTGATGCATGGTTAATGATTTGTTTGACTCATTATTTTCTTGATTAACTTTTTAAATAGGTTTGTTGAGGAAGTAAGTGTTCATCTTCTTCATCCGAATTCATGTAAGATTTTTTTATAGAAATTGTATATTTCGAATTTGTGATTGTCCTTCTCTTTTTTCTATTAATGTCGGTTGGTTTCTAACAATCTTATCCCCATTAACATGATATTTTTTGTTGTCTTACTTTGTAGCACAGACTATTGGATAAAGATTGAGGATGAGATTCTTGAAGAGTTGGTGTTTTGGGTTTGATTTATGATTTTGTTAATTGTATGTTGAAGGAATTTGTTAAAAAGGATGATTGTGTTCAAAATTTTGGTTGAAGTTCTTGATTTATCTGAGTTTGTGGATGAATGTGTCAGAAATGTGATTGAAATTTTGGTTGTTGATCTTGATGTTTCTGGAAATTTTTGTGAATGAGGATGAATGTAGTGTAAGAGAACTTGAGGGTAGAGAGGAAAGAAGGGAAGAGAGAGAAAGAAAATATGAAAGAATGAGATAAAGATAGAATTGAAATCTGAGTTTAGGTGGGAAAGGATAAAATGAAATCCTGGAAGTCCAATAAGGAGATGACACTAGGATGGAGAGATGAAATCTTATAAAAATTAAAGAGAGTAGATATGACTAGAATCCTGAGCAATAAGTGGGAAACAAGATTTAGAAGATGATGATGATATTGATAGCATCTATATTTAAAATATTAATAATTAATAAATATCTTTAATAATAATTTACTATCATAATTTTAGTAAAAATTTATTATCATAATTTTAGTAAAAATTTATTGTCATATATTTGGTAATGCTGAGCAAACAAATTATTATTTTTACGGGTACCTTGACAAGAATTAAAAAAATTTATAATTGTCAATTAATAACGAAAAACATAAAGAGTAAGTTTCAGCTATATTTTGATAGTATTTTTTTAAAAAAAAATTATAGACCTAGATCATTATCTTCTTTTCAAGTTAAGACATTTAAAAAAATTTAATTTTTTATTCTACTATTTAGATCTACAAAATTATCATAAAAACTAATTTTTATTTTGCTAATTTTTGGGAGAGAAAAAAGACATCTATGTAGAAAATAAGTTTTGAAGTTTCTATAATATTTTAAAGAAAAATTATTCATTTTCAAAAAAAACATAAATATATTGTTTAGAAACAATAATTTCAAATTATTAATTTTTAATTAATAATAATAATAAAAAAATGGTAGTATGACGATAAAGTCTGAATGTTTGAAAAGATAATATCAATAGTTGCCAAATAAGTTTTTTATTCTTTTCTTGAACAGACAAATATAATCTAAAATATTAAAAATCTTCCATCTTAAAAAGACAAATATTTAGTTTCTATTTGCTTCTAATATTTGCTTTCTTCTATTTTTTGTTACATTTCTTTAGCTTCTATTACTCACATATTTTATAATTAAATTGTATTTCGTATTAAAAAATCTTATTGATTTAAATACTTTTACGGGTACCAGGCATTTTTCTATACATTTAATTAGCATTTTTTTACGGGTATCGGACATTTTTCTATATATTTAGATTATTATTTTTTCACGGGTACCAGACATTTTTCTAAACATTCAACTATTATTTTTTCACGGGTATTGAACAATTTTCTATATATTTAATTATTATTTTTTTACGGGTACCAGACATTTTTCTAAACATTTAATTTTTTTTACGCGCGGGTATTGGACATTTTTTTATACATTCAATTATTATTTTTTCACGGGTACTAGACAATTTTTTAAACATTCAATTATTATTTTTTTCACGGGTATCAGACATTTTTCTAAACATTCAATTAATATTTTTTCACAGGCACCGAAATTTTTTCTATGCATTCAATTATTATTTTTTCACAGATACCAGACATTTTTCTATACATTGAATTATTATTTTTTACGGGTACCAAACATTTTTCTATACATTCAATTATTATTTTTTCACGGGTATCAGACATTTTTCTATAAATTCAATTATTATTTTTTAAGTACCAGATACTTTTCTATTAAAAAATATACATCTAAAATAAATGCGCGTCCCGTACGAGAACCCGTGCAAACGCACGGGTTTGTTACTAGTTTCTCATAATAACCAAACGTTCTCACTTGAGTCGTCCCCATATATATATATATATATATATATATATATATATATATATATATATATATATATATATATATATATATATATATATATATGAGGAGGGTTATATTTACTCTAGGAGTAAGTTATTATAACTTACTCCAAATCTAGACCATTGATTCTTCTCAATCTAATGGTTAAAAATAATAAGTAATATTTTTCTCTCTCCACATTTAATTACTTATTATTTTTAACCACTAGATTGAAAAGAATCAATGGTCTAGATTTGGAGTAAGTTATAATAACTTACTCCTGTGAGTAAATATCACCCTCATATATATATATATATAAAATAAAGTCAAACTATGTTTTAAATAAGCGAAAATTGTTTTCATGAGCAATCTTGAAGAGCTTAGGGAAATAAGCTGAAAACAACTTATAGACATGTCCCCAAATAGTCTCATAAGTGTCTGTCACTAGTTAAGCTCAAATAAGTCAATGCAAATAGACATTTACTTAGTCCCTAAACACATTCCATGCTGAATGTGTTACTTTCTATAATTGGTAGAGGTTCATGTATTTGCCTGAAATATTATCCATCTCAACCTAATAAATAGCCATTTGAATACCACAGGTAGCAGAGAGGCAAGGTAAATATTTAGCAGGCTTATTAAAAAAAGTAGGTAAAGCCAATGGAGGCCACGCAAACAGCATGAAAGACATGGACTTAGGGGGTCAGTTTGTTTACAAGCACTTAGGAAGCATGGCAGCTGTTGGCAGTTACAAGGCTATAGTAGACCTAAGACAGAACAAGAAGATTTTTATCATTCCTTAACCTTTTGTTGGTGCTTTTTTGGTTTTCACTCATAGCACAAGTGAGAAAGAGGCCACCAGACTAATCTTTGCTCGGCCGAGTTGTTTTAATTTTGTTATTTGTGCATCGGATAACTTATAACAGTTTGATTCACTAACTTATCTCATACAGGAGGCAAAAGGATTGTCTTTAGCAGGTTTTATGAGTTGGATTGTTTGGCGTTCGGCATATCTAACAGCTGGAGGAACAGATTCTATGTAGCTATTAACTGGGCTACAACTTTTGTTTTCGGTCGTGATATAAGCAGGATATGAAAGTCTTAATGGTAAAAATACTTTCATAATGGTTATAGGACTAGGATTTGTTCCAATGAACTTAAACATTTTCAGTTTTATGACATTTTATTAAGATTTAGAATGTCAGTTATGAATTTGTTCCAATGAACTTTCATAATTTGCTTTATTGGTTTGCGTTGAAGGTTAATTATTAGAGGAATAAGTTATGAATTTCAGTTAGCTGAACAACAAGGGACTAAACTAGTTCATGATACTTGCTACATTGGTGAAAGGATACCAAAAAAAAGATGGCTTGAAGGGGAAGGCAATTAAATATGACAGTCTTTGGTCAATTATAATTGTAATCAATAGTGTTTTACAAAAAAAAATTTAAATAACCATGTTTAAAAAAAATTACAAAAAAAAAATTATGTTTTCATATTATTTACCAAAATGTCTAGGTTTGGGACACCGGAAAGGTGTATGCGCCAAATGAAATGGCGCATAAGTGTGTTTCTGGGGTGTATGCGCCAAATGAAATGGCTAGCCCTAATTTTCTAATTGTATGCGCCAAATGGAATGACTCGTTAGGTTATTTTTTTTACCTTTAAGCCAAACCATTTGGCGCCTAAGTACAAGGGCTTTTTTTTATATTTTTTTTTTAGTTTTTATAATTATCATTTAGAAACACCTATTAGGGAACAACGGGTCTATATAAAAAATCCGAAATAACAGATTTCAATTATGTTAGGGAAACGATACATCGACAACAACCGATTAAAGAAAACAACAAAATGCCTAATGGTTTCCATCGCCAAGATAACCATTTGTTCCGCACGAAGGTCTTGTTATCGGACGTCTAGCGCGAGCGTTGACGCGGCCGCGAAGCCTAGCACCACCCCTACCCCTTCGTACTTATTGTTGTGTCTGTGTAGTTGGGTCTGGAAGTGGGTTGTTCTGCTGGTCGCTGTCTATGAATTCGTCAACGCCACCATAATTTTTCGGAAACCGACTGTCTTAAAGTCGGTTACCCAAGCCCTTAAAAGTATTAAATGGTGGTGGGGGATTGGGTTGGGATACGACTTTCGGTCTGTATCACCCAGCACTAGAACTATCTTTATAAAATCCAAATTGGTTCGACGGTGTTGCATAGCCAAAAGGGGTGCCACGCTGAGATGATTCAACATGTGGACCATCGTCGGGACTTAGATGGAGGCTTGACGAACCGGTCTCAATGTTTTGGCCGGACAACCTTGTGGACCCTGTGTATGCTGAAAATCCAAGTGGTTGTGATTGGGTCTGATATTGGCTAGCGGAATGGTGTTGGTTTTCAGCTTCCTGGAAAGGTTGAGACTGTGTTTGGAAGAGATTTTGTTGGCGCGGTTGGAACGGGACGGAGTCTGGAACAGATTTTGTTGTTGGTAGGTGTATTGATTCTGTTCTTGTTCTCGTTGTTGTAGATGTTGTTGCTGTAGTTGTTTTCGTTGTTGTCGTTGTTGTTGTTGTTGTGGTTGTTGTAGTCATTGTTGTTGTTGTTGTTCCTCTTCAGGTTGTTGTTGTGGTAGGATATTGTTGTGAGCACGGGGGTCTATCAAGTAGAACGGATCTGCAATAAATAAATTAGGGGTGGTAGCCGTACGGTACCAACTCATGTATTATGCGGACGGTTTCATCTCACGATCACTCACGGGGAAGTCGAGGACATATTGGCGACGGTCTTTCCACATCTGGCGCCATTCGGGTGCGAAATCCTTCCAGTTTTGATGATTCCACTGATGGTTGACTCGTCTGAGGTGCCACACTCCCAAGTCAACTAGAGGATCAGGTATACCTTGATGCATTCTGAACTATAGTTTGACCCGGTCACTATGATGCATTTCGATGATGTTGTATCGGATCAGGCAAGTTCTTGCAACCCAAATAGCTGCATCTGCACCTCTAGGCTCATGGTCGCATTCGAGATATGGTCTCCAGATAAAATTCATGCATAAGAGTTATACATTATTTCGGTCAAATATTTATAAAAAAGACACTTATAAAAGAGCAAAAGATTAGAGATAATACATCCTCGGGTCGTAAGTGATCAATCAGCTGGCGGTACATCGTGATATTTGACCGCGGATTTTTCGTGAAGTCCATCTTTTTCACGTAAAATCTAAAACGCAAATTAAATGTGTCAGTTAGAGTAAATCATAATCAATTTATTTTGCATGAAAAATATGAATTAAAAAATTACCTCATTGCATACGGGAAGGTCCAGCTGGTTCTGTTAATCGGGGCCATTATAGGCATTCTCCACCACCCCCACACTTGCACCAACAGAGCGCATCCATAGAATGTACAAGAATCGTATTTTACGTTCTTGCACAGGGATTGGTACAACGTAGCCAAGACAGCAGACCCCCAACTATATAGACTCGCTCTAGTAAAATCCATTACAAACGTAAATACATAAAATTTACGGTGTTACCGGTATTATCTGGAAACAAAACGTTTCCAAAGAGCAAGATCAGGTAACACCTGGTTTTCTGAAGTATAGTTTCTTGGGAAGAATCATCATCCAAACAAAATGTTGAATAATAGTCCTTTAACCTCTTAAGGTTAACACCCTGTCCCCTAGCACCAGCTTGTCCCTCTATCAAATCTATACCCAATGCCTGATGGCAAAGGGAATTTGCTTGCGTTACTTAACCATTAATTGCCTTACCGTCTACTAGAAGGCCTAGCAACATGTGAACATCCTCCAGGGTTATGGTGCACTCCCCTGTTGGAAGATGGAAAGTGTGGGTCTCCGGCCTCCAGCGTTCTAACAAGGCTAGAACAAATTTGTGATCTATGGAAGCCTCAACGATGCTGCTAATGGGGCCGAAACCAGCAACTTCTAAGTATGGTTTTATGCGTTCGTCCGGAGTGACGATCGAGTGACTACGAGTCCGGAATCGGGAAGCATCCTGAAAATAATTATGTATGCATTAATATGTAGTTATAACATATTAGATACATGCAGTTATTAACGTAATAGTATAATTATTACATAGGCAGCGATGTTTTCCACGGTTCTCGGTGCGTATCACCCATGGTTAAGAGAGACATGGTTGAACACTGGAAATCTGGATTTTGAAAACAAAAAGATTTTTGTGAGAGTAAATGAGTGATGGTGATGAGAAATCTGCAGAAGCCAAGGTAGTATATATAGTGATAAGGTTGAAACGGTAACATGCCGTATGTTGGACACGTTAACACATTCAATGTTGCTAGGTGTTGCTTGTGCAGAAGTGGTTGGCATGCATGCAACATAGCTTTCGGTGACAAGACACGGGGAATGGCATGCAGAGCAGAAATAGGTGACAAATAGGGTTGCATGCATGCAATAGTAGGAGGAATCGTTTCAGGAATCTTTTCAAGAATCGTTTCAGACGCATGCAAACTTGCAGGAATCGTTCCAGACGCATGCAACACACAGAAATTATTAAGACGCGAACAGGTGGGGACCACAGTCATGTACTGATTCGCCAATTGGAATGGCGCCTTCATAAAAAACAACACATATGCGCCAAACCATTTGGCGCCTTCCAGGAGACAAAAATAACCAATGCGCCATTTCAATTGGCGCATTAGTGCAAACCCTAATTTTTTTGAAAATTAGGGTTTCTATTTTGTCATGTAGTGGAAACCCTAATTGTGTTACGGACTATAAGATAGGCGTGCGTCCCTCTATAAATTAGGGTTTCTTGTGTGCATAAGACTACATACACGAATTAAAGATGAGATCTTGCATAAGGCCCGATAGCACGCACCGGAGCTCAGAGCCTCCACCACCTGTGAAGCGGTTCGACTATCAACCAGAGTATCGTCGAAGGAACGGGAATGTCATATTCTCTCCCGTCAAACCTCCCATGCCGGTTATGTTTTGGAGTATCCATTCCATGATGTCATACCCCAAAATTTTCCCATCTCATTTCTCCTATTCAAACTTCTATCAAGGTACAAAGTTCAAAGATACACTCTCCTAAGCAAAGATCAGAGAATTAGGGTTTTGTTATTCTGAGGGAAAATCAATGAATCTATGGCTCCAAGGCACTCCATATGTCCTACAATATCTCACATTACCTCTATAACAAGTATCAAGTCTCAGCTCAAAGAATTAGTCATTCAATTGTTCAGAAAGTCAAGAGTTGACTGGGTTAACCTAAAAGTCAACTATGGTCAAAGTAAAGTCAAAACTCCTGATTTTTTGTCAAGATCCTAATATTGAAGTATCATTCACCATTTGATCAAGTATTGATCATGGTTCATCAAGGAAAGATCAAAAATCAACAAATCAAAAAGTTTCTAAATTAGGGTTTGTTTAGGAGAAAGTCAACTGAACTTTGACCAGCCATAACTTTCACATGGAACATCAAAAATTTTCCATCCTAAGCTCATTTTGAAGGAAATTGAATTCTCTACAAATTTGTCTCTCACATGCCAAGTCTAAAAATGCTTCATTTGAGAGATATGAGTCAAAACATTACAGGTTCTTCTAGAAGATCGCAAAAATGCAGTTTTTTGTCAGGAGGAATATCATTAAGATAAAATATCCAAATGAAAAATATGTTCCAAAGTGGATTATAAAGGACACCTTGGGCTTTCCAAAAAGTCCTAGAACATTTCCATATGACAAAAATTGAGGAAGTTATGACTTATTGAAGTTAAGTAATTTTGAGAAAATGCATGAAAGACAAAAGTGAAGAATTTTGAGTTTCTTTACTAATGGGCCTAAGATTTTGATGCCAAATATACTTGTGGCCTAAAAGATGACCTTTAAGACCATCTTCATATTTCTATTATTTATATTTATATTTATTTGAATTTTTATTCAATTAAAAAAAGCAAATAAATTAAGTAAAATATAGAAGTAATTGAAATAATTCATATGGTTTTGATGTTGATCATTTAAAAGCCCAAAGAACACTCCAAGAAAAGTCAAATTTCGTTTGGCTTGGTCATGAAGAAAGATTGGTCCTAAAGAGGAAATAATATGGGATTTTTTTTCAATCAAATTTGATCTTTCTCAATCACATGATTTATTTCTAAAATCATTGACCTACTACCATAACTATAAAGACCACAAGGTGCCCAACATAAGGGCTCACGTTTTTGCAGCCAGAAAAAGCTTAGCGAAGTTCTCAAAATTTTCAAGAAACTCTAAGGTTGGATTCAAGGTTGGAGGAGGATTCAAGGGAAACAAAGCATTCAAATCGGTTCCTTGGTGATTTCTGAACGTGAACCAATCATCATCACTGATCAAGACTCCCTCAAACGTACACTCATGCTCACGGATGAGCAGTATTCTTTTTTTTGAATCGATTCAATATTCACACGTTTTTTTCATGTAATTTTATCATACATTCATGTTTATAATGTTGTTTCTCTTCTTTCTGGATGATTTAATTAATTTTTAGATGCAGGTTGAAGCAAGCACCATTGTTAGGTTTGTTAAGCTTCGTTTTGGGGCTTTAGATTTTAAGCGAAATTGGCCGAAACGGATAACACCAATGGATTTAGGGAGTAATTTTCAGTCGATTTATGTCTCTGGAATTCATTTATGTGTTGTTGTTTGATAGATTCAAAGTGACAGGTTTGTGGCTACCCACCAAAAGCGTTGCAATATGCTCTGGTTTTTTTCTGAAAAAAAGGGCAATGAGGGAGAAGAGCTGGGCGCGTGACTGTTTCAGTTTAAATTTTTCTCAGTATGTTTTTATTATATTGGTAGTGAAGCGCTTTATTTTCTTGTATCAATTGCAGCGCGAATGGCAACGAGGACGTGAGGTCAAGCTGAGAAACGTGGGTTCGACCCTTTCTCACGACATTGTAGTTTTACTTAACTAAACCTGTTTTTTGGATGGCAGATCCAACGCGCCTCATGCGCCGGTGCATATCATACCACCTCAGTTTCCAGCCATCGGGGCTGCAGGCATATCATATACCCTCATGGGGTAACCACACCAAAGGATTCACGCTAAGTTCCTTTTAAATTTTTTTTATATTTTACTTTTTTTTTTAGTATTATTATTTGTTAATTATTTCACAAATATTTACAAACCTTTTAAAAATTCCTTTTTTAAAACATAATAGATAATTAAAATATTATTTACCTATATTTGTTACTATTAAATAATTTTAACTATTTTAAATTAATTTAATTATAATTGTTGGTTTAATAAATCATAAAATTTTATATAGAGGCCATATATTTAATGGAAACTTATTTTTTACCAATTTAATTAATTAGGTTAAAAACCAATAATTAATTAAATTGGTTATTTATTTCATTAATCCTATTTATTTATGCCCGAACCAGGGGTTTACGAGAATTAACCCTACACTAAAAATATTTGTCTGTATTCTTTTCAGGGTTTATTTTCAGGTATTTTCCGATTACGCGCCACGTCAAACAAAAAGCTAAGTCATGATCTCTTTCTTATTTAAACTTTCTTTTACCTTTTATTTTAATTAGGGTTTGATTCCCGCTGTCAATGAAATCCTTCTACACTTATGTCCTACATTTTCTATCAATTCTCAGATGATCAGAGTCAATGCTCAAGGCAAACCTTTGCCCGTCAACCTTCACCAATCGAAGCTAAGTGTCCTTTATCCTTTTTCTTTTATTATTATTTTATTGATTAGGGTTAACCGTACCTGGTTTCTGAACTGATAATGCACTCATCTATGTTTTATTTTCTTTTCCCTAATTTTCAGGGTTTGCCAACAGCCAAATCTCGGATAGTCGGTGACCCTAAAACCTTGATCTTATTTAATTATTACTTGTTCAGACCTATTGCTCTATTGATCCCGCTGGTTTCATTCTCCCTTCCCCCCGTTGGTTTCTTTTTCCCTTGTTAATATAAATTGCTGTGGTTAGTAATCCTAGGGAGTGATAACCCTGAAATTGAATATAGAATAATTAATTATAATTTTCTGAATCGAATCACGTGATTGTTGCACCCACGCACCCTTTTTGGTAACCCCTCTTGTTGCTTTGTTGCCTGTTGCCTTGTGTTTTTTGCAGAATAGCCGTGTCCCTCGAATACGAGGATACCTCAACCATGTTGCCTCGATAAATACAAAGGTCATAAGACCCTAATGATGCTGCCTTCGATACACCAATATGACCTCGACCCTCGGAAGTTGCCTACGAAAAGGCTGAGGTATCCTCTGGCTGCCTACGAAAGGCTATTCTAGTTCTTCCCTTAGACTACCTGCCTCTCTATGGCATGGGACAGTCTTATGGCAAACGAACTCTCGATGACCCTTCAACCTCCAAATGAAAGGCTTCCTGCCCTCTTATGGCATGGATAGACCCTTTCACCCTGAAAGGCTAAAAGAACCGTTTTCTACATTATTAAGGTAATTGCCCCTAATTGCCTTGCTCTGGCTAAAAACTTTTTTCATATTCTTTCTCATAAACCTTCAAAATGGCTACGCTCATTTACGAGCTAAAGTCCATATTCACTTCTTCTACATTTCTGAACAAAAAAGAGCAAAGCAATTAAGAGCCCATGGATAACCATGGATGCAAAGGGTGCCTTACACCTTCCCTTTGCATAAATTACCCCCCGAACCCTGTTTTTATTTAAAAGGTTTTTCCTGTTCTTTTAGCCTTTCTGAATATTTGGATAAAATAAAAGTCGGTGGCGACTCTTGCTTACCGCGACATTTCGATAAAAGTCAGTTCACCGTATTACAGAACTGGCGACTCTGCTGTGGATGCTTTCGAATTAAAAGAGGGGTTACCTTAAAGTTTAGGATTCATTTAAATGTTTTCTATTGTTTGCTTTGCTTACTTTACTTTTCAGGGGCGTCTCGGGAATAACTGAAGGACGAATCCTATACCCGGATTCAAGAACACTTAAGATTAGGAGTGGCATAGTCATGGCGACCTCTTTCACATATGTGGGAGATGAGTCAATATGAAGTTCACGCTTGAGTTAGGAGACCATAGCATATTCACACCTTTCTCAAATGAGGGGGGTCTATGTATGTGTCTACGGGTGCGCAGGAGCTCAAGGACCTTTAGTTACCCTTAACCCATCCTGGCCTTTAGGAACGTAGTGGGGGGACTACTCTTGACAAATGTTGAGAACTAGTCGCTACCCGATGCTACAATTCAGATAGGTCCTTTCTCAAAGTATCATTGCATGATGCGAATGTATCATGTCCGAGGGTGCTTTAGAAGGGCTGACAATTCTGGATAACTTGTAGAACCCGTTGCTGAAATCTCCTTATCCATAGAAATACCCTTGGGAAGGACACCTGATCAGACCCCATGCAAGCCTTAAACCAAAAATTATGTGACTTGTGTGACTTGCGTGACTTGCCTGTGTTTGCTTCTAACCTTCGTTTCCTTGCAGGTTTTGTTAAAAGGACTTGTATGCCCTTAACTGTCTCACGCTATGCCTAATGAACTGCATTTGCATAACATCATGACATCATGACATCATAAGCATAACACGATTTAACTAACCCTTTCAAGGATCTTGGAAATTTAGGGCGCACAATTTCAGGTGCCCTTATCAAAGGTTGATTTCCTAATCGAGGGGCAAGAGGATTTACTTTCCTCTGGCCATTTGTCTTCCAAATCAAAGACACCGTACCTATCAAGGGGCAAAAGGATTTATTTTCCTTTGGTCGTATTCCTTCCAAATCAAAGACACCGTACCTATCAAGGGGCAAAAGGATTTATTTTCCTATGGTCGTATTCCTTCCAATTCAAAGACACAGTACCTATCAAAGGGCAAGAGGATTTATTTTCCTCTAGCCATATACCTTCAAATTCAAAAGATATCCCGAATCAGAGGCGATGACCCACTCAATATGGTGAGCTTGATTCTCAAAGAAGGATGTTCCAAGACGAAAGTCAGAGTTCTTCTGACAAGGCTGTGACCAATTTAATTTCTAATGTTGCTAACTAAATTTCTAAAGATCCTTGAAAACATTGCATTTGCATTCATGACATTGCATAACAGGTTTCCATAACAGGTCTCTCATCTTCTCTCGCTGTTTATTTCAGCACAAATGGATCTCGAGCAATCAGTCAAAGACCTCCGAGCTCAAAACACTGAGTTCCAAGCCTTGATTCTGAATTTGTCCAAGGGGCAAGAAGAGCTGAAAGCCATGCTGACTAAAAAGAAGAAGAAGAAGGGTAAGAAGACTCAGGTGAAAAAGCTTAGACCGATCTTGCAACTCAGGGACGCCGAAGCCTCTGAAGACAGCGACGAGGATGAGCAAGATGATGATGCTAATATCAAAACTGATGCAAAAAGTAACCATGATTCTGACAAGCCTTCCGAAGAATAAGAAGATTATTACCATGAGAACGAACATCCTGATGACAAATACAAGGAGTTGGAGGAACGTATGAAAGCCATGGAAATTCAGAAAATACCGGGACTGGATTTTGAAGAGCTGGGACTCATTCCTGGGGTCGTTATTCCTCCAAAATTCAAACCCCCCGCCTTTGCTAAGTACGATGGAGTCTCCTGTCCCAAGATGCACTTGAGATCTTATATAAGGAAGATTCAGCCTCATACTGCTGATAAGAAGCTCTGGATCCATTTCTTTCAAGAAAACCTATCTGGAACTCAACTCGAATGGTACTATCAACTAGAGGGTACTAGCATTCGTACTTGGGAAGATTTGGTTGTTGCTTTCTACAAGCAATACCAATATAATTCCGATCTCGCACCAACTCGCATGCAACTACAAAGCATGTCTATGGGACCTAAGGAAAGTTTCAAGGAGTATGCGCCAAAGTGGAGAGATCTAGCTGGAAGAGTCTAACCTTCCTTGACTGATAGGGAGTTTGTGGACATGTTCATGGGCACGCTAACTGGGCCGTTCTATAGTCACTTGTTGGGTAGTTCCTCGTCTGGATTTACTAATCTTATCTTGACTGGGGAACGTGTCGAGAATGGCATCCGAAGTGGTAAGATTCAAGCTGCTACATCCTCAGGTGTTACAAAGAAGCATTTCAATGGGAAGTCAGATTCCAATGAGGTGTGTGGTCAGAAAAGGAGTAACCATGACCAATCTGTTGGGGAAGTTCTGATCTCCACACCGGCACCTCAAAAAAGTCGTCAAAACAAGCAAGACATGCCTAGGCGTCAGTTCACAAAGATCAATATGTCATTGGCTCAAGCATTACAACACCTATTGAAGTCAGAATTGATCACTTTAAAGGACCCCCCTAAGAATCCTAGTACTTCTTCTCGTAGCTATAATCCCAATGTGAGGTGTGCATATCATTCTGATAGTCCTGGTCACGATACGAATAGCTGCTGGACATTGAGAAACAAGATTCAAGATATGATCGATGCTGGGGAAATTGAATTTGATCCTCCTGAGACTCCTAACATAACTGCTAATGCTGTGGATTGCTAGAAGGAGAGACTTTCAGATCATTAGTTTTACTTTCATTTGCAAATTTCTTTTCTGTTTGTTTAAACATTCGACTTATGATAGACATTATCTGTTTTAATAATCATCATCAGTGCATTGCATATGTTTGTCTTGAATAAATTATTTTGCTATCACTCACTTTTAAATTGCGTATTTACTTTGCATATGTTTTGTGATATTCTGCTCCTGCTATAGCTGTATGCCTTTTGAGGGAGGATGAAGAAAACGATACCGCAACCTCATACAGTATGCTTTTGAACAGACTATGCTGATGATGTACAGGCATTGTTTCAATTCCTAAACAGTGGAGATATAAAGATGTTAATCCCTAGTCAACCCCTTTGAGCCTAAGGTGTAGGAGTTTTTCTTTCTTGAACAATTTAAAACCTTTAATCATAATCTGGGGCAAGGTAGTTACTCAGTTAACTCAATTACACTAACTGTTGTCCATAAAACAATGATGGGTTCCCGCAACCATTAAGTCAGGCAGTCAATATCCACCAAAAAGAAAAGCTGTTAAGTCAAAACCTATAAAGGAGACTTATCAAAAATCGAAACATCCCGCTGACTGTAACCTCAAAATAAACAGTTCAGGCAAAATTTAGGGATAACAAAAACATTTTAAAAGAGGTCACTACAAATCCTCGACAAAAGAAAGTATTACCAGAAAGGATGACTGTCTGTCCAAATAAAAGTTCTGGTGCTTCAACCACCATCAAATATCAATGTTAACACTTCAAGCTTTGCTAAAGATGAAACGCAAAGTTAACTGAGCATAGGATCGAAGAACATCACGAAGATGGTGATGGGTATAAATAAATTTTGAGCCATTATCCTTTGTTTCTTAAACCGTGAACCACGCCACGTTACAACCCTTGAAAGTCCTAACTGAGGTGTGGTTAGTTCGAAAGCATACTGTCACCAAAAAGGTATCCTGACTCTTTAAGGTTTACAAAAATTGCTGAGTTGATATTTCGTTTTAAAAAAAAGAAAAAAAACATCACGTTTTATAAATATCATGCTTTTACGTCTCCAGTTTTAATGTTTTTCAACAAACTCAAGACAAACATATGCATTGCATCTCATGAATACATTATTAAACATATCTTGCTACATAATTTCAAATGTTAGCATCAGAAAGAATCTGCACAGAGTACAACTAATGACTAAAAGTTATCCCGACAGACAAAACCACTTCAGAAGCAATGTCTCTTATGTATACAAGGGGCATGACATAGTTTATCCAGTCGATCTGGGGCAATCAAACCAAGATTCCAAGAATCTCTCAAAGGTGCCAAAACAATCAGGAGCATGCATCCAAGTATATCTGAAGCTACTTCCCAATCAACATGGGACATTGTCCTTGGCCTATGATTACTAGGGGCAGGACGCCCATAGTGCACATCTCATAAAGTCCTCGCGAGGCGAATCTTTCCAAAGTCCCTACTAGCAGGGGCAAATCTATGCAAGTCCAGTTTGACGTCTTATCAATACTCAGTGGTGTGTCCTAATAAATATAAATCACTGGGGGCAATATTCAAAGCATTCATGCCTTTCCACAAAGCCGGTTACACAGGATCATATCCCTCACAGAGTAATCATTAAGAAGATACCTTCAAATGTTCTTGTCCAACAAAAGACATAGCTCCTCAATAGAGTTCACATCTTCGACACCGTCGGTTCCCCGACCTTCTTCTCTTCTCTAAACATGGTTTATTAATATCTGTTATCCCTAGTCAGAGTACATCAAATTACTGGTCATCCCCAAGCAAAATTGTAAATCCGCAGCTGTGTACCTTCAAGACAAGATCAAACAGCAAAATCACAAGGATATAGAGATTTATTTTCTCAATCAAGACAACATAAATCATATTCACATATCATATGTCATAAACATATTCATACATCACGTACATTGCCTCATAATGAATTCATACATAACACGCAAGTTTCTCATTTATTTTGAGAGACTCGTCGCATAAAACATGCATCATGACATTACATAAAAACTAACTTTACCTTTTTCAGGATACAGTAACAAGCAGATGAACAATATCTATGATCTAATTCAGCTACTACGAAAGGTACTGACACGATCAACCTTCAAGGATCTAATTCTATCATCACGAACGGTGTAGACACGATCAAAGAACCCCGACAATTGAGTAACGATAATGGAATCACGACAACTGAGTCACGATGATGGAATCACGACAACTAAGTCACGATGATGGAATCACGACAACTGAGTCACGATAATGGAATCACGACAACTGAGTCACGATAATGGAATCACGACAACTGAGTCACGATAATAGAATCACGACAACTGAGTCACGATAATGGAATCACGACAACTGAGTCACGATAATGGAATCACCACAACTGAGTCACGATGATGGAGTCACGACAACTGAGTCACGATGATGGAATCACGACAACTGAGTCAAGATAATGGAATCACGACAACTGAGTCACGATAATGGAATCACGACAACTGAGTCACAATAATGGAATCACGACAACTGAGTCACGATAATGCAATCACGACAACTGAGTCACGATAATGGAATCACGACAACTAAGTCACAAAAATAGAATCACGCCAACAGAGTCACGGTAATGGCATCACGACAATGGAGTCACGACGATTGAGTCACATATCTATTCCCGGTATTTAGTTCAGGAACGATCATGACAATAGAGTCACTACAATTAATTCACATCACGCTCCCAACATCCAGATGGCATCTGTAAGCCCATCTCCGATAAACTTTCTGTCAACACCTGAGGGCATCTTCAAACCCATCTCCGACAAGAGTCCCTACTTCAGCTAGGGCAAATTCTTGGGTATTCTAGTGTTCAATCCTCTTCTATCTTCAGATCCCGACAGGCACACATGCCAGTACATCTTAAGATATAAGAAAATTGAACAGGGGCAGCTGTCATACCCCAAAATTTGCCCATCTCATTTCTCCTATTCAAACTCTTATCAACTTACAAAGTTCAAAGATACACTCTCCTAAGCAAATATCAGAGAATTAGGGTTTTGTTATTCTGAGGGAAAATCAATGAATCTATGGCTCCAAGGCACTCCATATGTCCTACAATATCTCACATTACCTCTATAACAAGTATCAAGTCTCAGCTCAAAGAATTGGTCATTCAATTGTTCAGAAAGTCAAGAGTCGACTGGGTTAACCTAAAAGTCAACTGTGGTCAAAGTAAAGTCAAAACTCCTGATTTTTTGTCAAGATCCTAATATTGAAGTATCATTCACCATTTGATCAAGTATTGATCATGGTTCATCAAGGAAAGATCAAAAATCAACAAATCAAAAAGTTTCTAAATTAGGGTTTGTTTAGGAGAAAGTCAACTGAACTTTGACCAGCCATAACTTTCACATGGAACATCAAAAATTTTCCATCCAAAGCTCATTTTGAAGGAAATTGAATTCTCTACAAATTTGTCTCTCACATGCCAAGTCTAAAAATGCTTCATTTGAGAGATATGAGTCAAAACATTACAGGTTCTTCTAGAAGATCGCAAAAATGCAGTTTTTTGTCAGGAGGAATATCATTAAGGTAAAATATCCAAATGAAAAATATGTTCCAAAGTGGATTATAAAGGACACCTTGGGCTTTCCAAAAAGTCCTAGAACATTTCCATATGACAAAAATTGAGGAAGTTATGACTTATTGAAGTTAAGCAATTTTGAGAAAATGCATGAAAGACAAAAGTGAAGAATTTTGAGTTTCTTTACTAATGGGCCTAAGATTTTGATGCCAAACATACTTGTGGCCTAAAAGATGACCTTTAAGACCATCTTCATATTTCTATTATTTATATTTATATTTATTTGAATTTTTATTCAATTAAAAAAAGCAAATAAATTAAGTAAAATATAGAAGTAATTGAAATAATTCATATGGTTTTGATGTTGATCATTTAAAAGCCCAAAGAACACTCCAAGAAAAGTCCAATTTCGTTTGGCTTGGTCATGAAGAAAGATTGGTCCTAAAGAGGAAATAATATGGGATTTTTTTTCAATCAAATTTGATCTTTCTCAATCACATGATTTATTTCTAAAATCAATGACCTACTACCATAACTATAAAGACCACAAGGTGCCCAACATAAGGGCTCACGTTTTTGCAGCCAGAAAAAGCTTAGCGAAGTTCTCAAAATTTTCAAGAAACTCTAAGGTTGGATTCAAGGTTGGAGGAGGATTCAAGGGAAACAAAGCATTCAAATCGGTTCCTTGGTGAATTCTGAACGTGAACCAATCATCATCACTGATCAAGACTCCCTCAAACGTACACTCATGCTCACGGATGAGCAATATTCTTTTTTTTGAATCGATTCAATATTCACAAGTTTTTTTCATGTAATTTGATCATACATTCATGTTTATAATGTTGTTTCTCTTCTTTCTGGATGATTTAATTAATTTTTAGATGCAGGTTGAAGCAAGCACCATTGTTAGGTTTGTTAAGCTTCGTTTTGGGGCTTTAGATTTTAAGCGAAATTGGCCGAAACGGATAACACCAATGGATTTAGGGAGTAATTTTCAGTCGATTTATGTCTCTGGAATTCATTTATGTGTTGTTGTTTGATAGATTCAAAGTGACAGGTTTATGGCTACCCACCAAAAGCGTTGCAATATGCTCTGGTTTTTTTCTGAAAAAAAGGGCAATGAGGAAGAAGAGCTGGGCGCGTGACTGTTTCAGTTTAAATTTTTCTCAGTATGTTTTTATTATATTTGTAGTGAAGCGCTATATTTTCATGTATCAATTGCTGCGTGAATGGCAACGAGGTCGTGAGGTCAAGCTGAGAAACGTGGGTTCGACCCTTTCTCACGACATTGTATTTTTACAGCATATCATATACCCTCATGGGGTAACCACACCAAAGGATTCACGCTAAGTTCCTTTTAAAATTTTTTTTATTTTACTTTTTTTTTAGTATTATTATTTGTTAATTATTTCACAAATATTTACAAACCTTTTAAAAATTCCTTTTTTAAAACATAATAGATAATTAAAATATTATTTACCTATATTTGTTACTATTAAATAATTTTAACTATTTTAAATTAATTTAATTATAATTGTTGGTTTAATAAATCATAAAATTTTATATAGAGGCCATATATTTAATCGAAACTTGTTTTTTACCAATTTAATTAATTAGGTTAAAAACCAATAATTAATTAAATTGGTTAGACCCTTTCAAATGAAAGGCTTCCTGCCCTCTTATGGCATGGATAGACCCTTTCACCCTGAAAGGCTAAAAGAACTGTTTTCTACATTATTAAGGTAATTGCCCCTAATTGCCTTGCTCTGGCTAAAAACTTTTTTCATATTCTTTCTCATAAACCTTCAAAATGGCTACGCTCATTTACGAGCTAAAGTCCATATTCACTTCTTCTACATTTCTGAACGAAAAAGAGCAAAGCAATTAAGAGCCCATGGATAACCATGGATGTAAAGGGTGCCTTACACCTTCCCTTTGCATAAATTACCCCCCGAACCCTGTTTTTATTTAAAAGGTTTTTCCTGTTCTTTTAGCCTTTCTGAATATTTGGATAAAATAAAAGTCGGTGGCGACTCTTGCTTACCGCGACATTTCGATAAAAGTCAGTTCACCGTATTACACATGGACCAACTTAAGAGGATCATCCTGAGGTTTTTGGATGGGGAGTACAATCCCTACGAAGAAATCAGATCTATCAAGAGGCTTAGAACAAGGGGTGGTGTTTTTCTTGAAAGGCAGCGTTGGTGGGAGACTATGGAGGACGACATCTAATGCACTCGGATGATGAAGGACAGAGAAGACATTATTTTAACCGTTGTAATATCTTAGATGCTGCAATTTCTTTATCATTTCTATAACTTTTGTACCGTTCAATCAAATGCTCAACGCATATTCTCTCCCGTCAAACCTCCCATGCCGGTTATGTTTCGGAATATCCATTCCATGGACCAACTTAAGAGGACCATCCGGAGGTTTTTGGATGGGGAGTACAATCCCGACGAAGAAATCAGATCTATCAAGAGGCTTAGAACAAGGGGTGGTGTTTTTCTTGAAAGGCAGCGTTGGTGGGAGACTATGGAGGACGACATCCAATGCACTCGGATGATGGAGGACAGAGAAGACATTGTTTTAATCGTTGTAATATCTTAGATGCCGCAGTTTCTTTATCATTTCTGTAACTTCTGTACCGTTCAATCAAATGCCCAACGCATATTTCAATGAATTGATATTTTATCGTTACGACGTCGCCAATAAATATTTAAGTTATAAATAATTAACAACAATATTTCTTGCCAAAAAATAAAATATTGTACAATATTTACCCGCTAAAAAACACTTGGTACAAGTGGTATGCTCTTCTATAAATAGAGGTGTGTGTGTGGAGTTGAAGTATTAAATCTTTTTTTCTTCTTACTTCCAGTAGTTATAAATGGATTTAGTTTGGGGTGTAGTCTTTTTTGAGGAAGGTAGTCACATGAGGGTTTGTCTGAACCCGCATTGGGATTTCAAGAGAATTGTTAGAGCCATCAACATCGGGTTTCGTCAACTGGATGGTCCAACCAGGAAAGTTAAATAAATAGATTATCATTGTCCATACATTACGTTGACGGATAATAACCCAGAAGGAACCTACATGTATTATTAGGATCGTGTGAAAGACGATGTGGATGTGGATCTAATGTTTTGGACACATAGTGGAGAAGTTAATCGAGGCGTTGAAAATCCACTTGTTCTTGCAGGGTTACTTGAGTAGTTTAAATTGTGTATTGTGTATGATGTGGTCAGACACATCATACTTTAAAATCCTCTTGTTTTGTTTTATTTTATTGTTGCAATGTAATTTCGTGTTCTACCAGTTGTTGTAGTGTTTTCCAAGTACATGTTGCAAACGTTATTATGGTGTAATCAGTCCTTGGATCATTTAATTAAAATTGATGTGGTTGTTGTGTAAGTTGTGGTTGTTGCAAATATTAAGTAAGCTAACAGACATTTACCATTGTGCGTTTGTCTTTTACATTCAATTTGGAATCTTGAGAGAGACATAGATCAGCATGCATCTGTCTAGTCTCGTCATGTTGGAATCTTGGGACAAACCTAGATCAGCGTGCGTCTGTCTAGTCTCGTCATGTTGGAATCTTGAGACAGACCTAGATCAGCGTACGTCTGTCTAGTCGCATCATCCTGAGACAGACATAGATCAGTGTGCGTCTGTATAGTCTCGTCATGTTGGAAATCTATTGACTAACTCTATATTAGACAATGCAAGGCTGTAAGCATGTTGGTAAACATTGCGCAATATAGCATTATCCTATATAAGACAACCAATATTTCTAAACATTACAACACACACAAACAATATTGCCTATTATCACCTGATATTACAACACCCAAACACTAACCCGAAACAATGGCTTCATCTCCCCAATACTTGGTAAATGCCCATCTAAACGGTGAGATTTACTCACATGAAACAACCGGTTTTCTAATGAGAAACACTCAAGTTGTGCCATTTTTGTTAAGCAAAAGAGCCACCTTTACATCCTTCATTCAGCGACTTCAGGCTAAGATTGCAATGGGTCCTATTGCAAACATTTTCTACTAGTGTCCTTCTTTCAATAACAACAACACCTTCAAGTTTTATGAGATGGAGAATGTAAATGACGAAGACCTCCAGGATATGTTTGCTAACCACAAATATTCTGGCTTGGATGCCATCGAGCTGTACGTTACTATACAGGTTGAGACACAAGAACCTCATATCGTTCAGTCGCAAGTTATTGACCCACCAGTCAACGAGCAAGAAGAGGTTGATGTCATAGACGAGGAAAAAGAAGATCTGGAAACTGAATTTGACGACATGGTCAACAAGGAATCCGAAGACGAGCAACACATGTCAGTGCCTCGACCTCATGTGTACGCACCTCCATAACATATGAGTAACTTGAACCTGCAAGGTGACGAACCATCATCCGACATCTTCTTCACACCGTACATCCAAAATGACGATGAGTTAAAGAAAGGAGACAAGTTTCCTTCTAAGGAGGCATGTCTTAGAACAATAAAAAATGGCACATGGCGCACAACGTTGATTTTGAAGTAGATCGTTCAAACCTGGAACGGTATGTAATCACTTGTAAAAATCCAAAGTGTGGCTTCAGACTGTTGGCTTCTTATAGGAAGAGAAGTAATGCATGGGTCATAGGGTCTATTACGCAACAACACACATGTGTCAACCCTAACACTTCCCAAGATCATATGAAACTCAGTGGTGATCTTATCTGTCAGGAGATCTTGCCTCTCATAAGCTCTGATCCATCTTTGAAGGTCAAAAATATTATCTCGCATATCGTTACAGCCTACAACTACACTCCATCTTACAAAAAGGCGTGGGTTGCAAAAACAAAGGAAATTGAAAAATTCTACGGCAATTGGGAGGAGTCATACAAAAATCTTCCCCGCTACCTTACTGCGGTACAAACTTATGCACCTGGCACTGTTTCTATTCTAGAGACTCTGCCCGCGCATGCCCTGGATGGAAACCCTGTCCAAGGAAACGGAATATTCTATCGCCTTTTTTGGGCGTTCAAACCTTGCGTACGAGGGTTTGCATATTGTAAACCCATACTTCAAATTGATGGAACATGGTTATACGGAAAATACAAGGGAACCATGCTTATGGCGGTTGCACAGGACAGGAACAACAATATATTTCCAGTGGCGTTCGCAATTGTTGAAGGTGAAACTGCCGCGGCTTGGAGTTTCTTTCTAAGAAATCTCCGAGAACATATTGCTCCTCAGCCTGACCTCTGTTTAATCTCTGATAGGCACGCTTCCATTGAGACTGCTTATAATAATCCAGCAAACGGATGGCATGACCCACCATCAACTCACGTCTATTGTATTCGCCACATTGCCCAGAACTTCATGCGGGAGATCAAGGATAGGAAGCTCAGGAAGGCCCTGGTCAATGCTGGTTATGCATTACCCCAACCTACATTCCAGCATTATCGGAGTGAGATTGTACTGACAAATCTAGATGCGGGAACTTGGATAGATAACCTTTCCAGGCAGAAATGGACACGGGCTTATGACAAAGGCGTGCGATGAGGCCACATGACGACAAATCTGGTAGAATCCATGAATGGAGTTTTCAAAGGCATTCGTAACCTTCCTATCATTGCACTAGTGGAGGCAACCTACTTTAGGATGGCTTCGCTATTCTTAACGAGAGGCAGGAAGTAGGGTGATGTTAGACAATCGGGTCAATTGTTAAGTGATAGTTGAAGGATAGAAAAACACTTAGAAAGGGGGGGGGTTTGAATAAGTGTAGCTTTAAAAACTTGACCGATAAAAATAAATTGCACAGTTATTTTTATCCTGGTTCGTTGTTAACTAAACTACTCCAGTCCACCCCCGCAGAGATGATTTACCTCAACTGAGGATTTAATCCACTAATCGCACGGATTACAATGGTTCTCCACTTAGTCAGCAACTAAGTCTTCCAGAGTCTTCTGATCACACACTGATCACTCCAGGAACAACTGCTTAGATACCCTCTAAGACTTTCTAGAGTATTCTGATCCACACGATCACTCTAGTTACAACCTGCTTAGATAACCTCTAAGACTTCCTAGAGTATTCTGATCCACACGATCACTCTAGTTCCTTACAACTTAATGTAATCAATTCTAAGAGTATTACAATTGCTTCTTAAAAGCTATAATCACAAACTGTGATATTTCTCTTAACGTTTAAGCTTAACCTCACTAATATATTACAACAGCAATGTAGTGAGCTTTGATGAAGATGAAGATTCTGAGCTTTGAATAGAAGAGAGTTTCAGCAAGTTAATATGAGTTGTTTTGTTCAGAATTGTTGACCTTGCTTCTCATCAGAACTTCATATTTATAGGCGTTGGAGAAGATGACCGTTGAGTGCATTTAATGCTTTGCGTGTTCCGTACAGCATCGCATTTAATGTTATACGCTTTTGTCAACTACCTCGAGCCTTGTTCACGCTGTGTCTACTGACGTTACCTTTAATAGCTTTTAACGTTCCTTTTGTCAGTCAGCGTAGCTTGCCACTTGTACTTCCTTCTGATCTGATGTTTGTGAATACAACGTTTGAATATCATCAGAGTCAAACAGCTTGGTGTAAAGCATCTTCTGATCTTCTGACCTTGAAGTGCTTCTGTGCGTGATACCATCAGAACTTCAGTGCTTCTGATCTCATGTTCTTCTGATGCTTCCATAGACCCATGTTCTGATTCTGCTTCGACCATCTTCTGATGTCTTGCCAGACCATGTTCTGATGTTGCATGCTGAACCCTTTGAGACAAAGCTTCTGAGCGCTGAATTATGCATACTCTTTATATATTTCCTGAAAAGGAAATTGCATTGGATTAGAGTACCATATTATCTTAAGCAAAATTCATATTATTGTTATCATCAAAACTAAGATAATTGATCAGAACAAATCTTGTTCTAACAATCTCCCCCTTTTTGATGATGACAAAAACATATATAAATGATATGAATTTGCGATCAGAAAGAGCAGACGGCAAAAGACAAATTACACAGCTATAGCATAAGCATGTGAATATGTCTCCCCCTGAGATTAACAATCTCCCCCTGAGATAAATAATCTCCCCCTGAAATAAATACTCGAAGAACTTTAATAAAAGACTTCCCTGATTATTTCGGTAGAGACGATCACATAAGCTTCTGTCTTCAGAGAATTCATAGCTTCTGATTTCTGCTTCCATTGGACAGCTTCAGAACTAGAATTTCTTTAGATCCTTAGAACACTCACAGCTTCTGATTCCTGCTTCCGTTTAGGACAACTTCAGAACTTGAATTTCTTTAGATCAATAGAACATTCACAACTTCTGATTCCTGCTTCCATCTAGGACAGCTTCAGAACTTGAATTTCTTTGATCTTCAGAACATTCACAGCTTCTGATTTTTGCTTCCATTTAGGACAGCTTCAGAGCTTGAGTTTTCTGGATCTTTAGAACATTCACAGCTTCTGATTTCTGCTTCCCTCGGATAGCTTCAGAGCTTTGAATTTCTACCAACATCACTTCATGCTAGATTTGTATCAGAACATTGTTGAATGTACCAGAGCATCATCAGAGCATCTCTACATCCTGAAATGTTACAGAACAAAAACTAAACGACAAAAGTCAGCATGAACGAGTCAGAACATAAAATGTATATTAGAACACATGATATGTATCAGAGCCATATAGGCTAAAATAATGTATCAGAGCAAATAGAATTTTGTTAGAGCAAATAGACAAATATGGATCAAATTCTATTATCAGTGCTTCTGATTCATTCTTCTTTCTTGCTTCTGATTTCTGAAGCTTGACAGCACTTAGCTTGCTTCAGTTTCCATGAGCTTATTCTTTTTACAGAATAACACTTCTTATGGTTTTGCTTCTTGTGTTTGCTTTGAAGATTCTCTTCACTTCTTTATACCTGCAAAACACTTAAACCATATAGAACTTGCAGTTCTTGTTAGTAAATGTGTGGGAGCTTTACCCAGCAACTGATAGATTAATCAAATCATTTATCATTTATCTTCTCCCCCTTTTTGTCATAACATCAAAAAGAATATTTAAAAAAAATTCAGATGAATAAAACGACAAATAAAATCACTGGAATGTAAAAACAAAGAAACTTTTCATTGATAATCAAAAGATATTACAAAAGGTTCTTATGTTTAACAAGATGAGAAACATTCCTAGCAAATACATAAAAAGTCATCCCAAGAGGAAATGACTACAAAAATTAAAAACAAAACCCTAGCAAGACACATTCTGTGTCAACCCATCAAGAATCCCTGTGGTCTTCTTGTCTTTCCAGACTGGAACCTCCACTGTAGGAGAGATCCAAGAGACCAAAGAGGAAGAGAGGGACAGTTCACAGACAGAGAACTGCTGTTGCAAACGGGGCTTTCTCTTAACATAGAAGTTAAGAATATCATTCTTAACCTCTTCCCATAACTCAAGAAAGTCTTCTGTCTTTGGATGAAAGTTGATAACAACATCAAAGAAGAGGTCTGACTTGAGAGGTATTAGGAGAGCCATCCCGAGATATGCAGAGATCTGCCGCCTTTGAGTCATAGATCTTCAACAGGCTTAGAGCATGATTAAGAGATCCAGACAAAGGATTCAAGATGAACGCTAGGTTTGAACTAGGATTTTTTTAAAGAAGGAAAAACTTTGTTTGAGCAAGAGAAAAAAAACAGGAGAGAGAGAGAGAGAAAACTTGATGAGTAATGCAAAGAGATAGAGAAAGAAAACAGAGACAGAGTGTAATAGAGAAAATATAAGAGGGAAGGAGAAGCGTTTGAAGAGTATTTAAAAGAAAATAAAATGAAACAAATGATGGATAACATTTAATGTTACGTGACATGAGGAGAGATAATAAAGACAAATGAGGTGACTAGCACAGTTACCTATGGTCGGCGTCCCTTCAACTGCACGCGCGCTTATCCATGAACAGTAAAGACAGGTTTACCATCCGAGATAAAACGTTACAGCTGTTTTGCTTTAAAAGAGGTTCTGAATCAACTTAGACAATGAAACGTTAGTAATAACCGAATCATAATTTCTAAAAGATTTCAATCAGAACTTCTGATTAAAAAATAATCCACTTTCATTTCAGAAGATACTCATACATAAGAACTTCTCATCTTCTCATTCTGGGCATAAATCCATACTGATGTTCTTCAGAATGAACTTAAACCTATCTTCAGCCAGGGGTTTTGTAAAGATATCAGCCCATTGATGGTCTGTATCCACAAAGTTTAAAGATATAACACCCTTCTGAACATAGTCCCTTATGAAATGATGTTTAATCTCAATATGTTTAGCTTTTGAATGAAGAATAGGATTCTTAGATAAACATATAGCAGAAGTATTATCACAGAATATAGGAATGTTACTCTCATATATCTGATAATCTTCTAGCTGACTCTTCATCCAGAGCATCTGTGTACTGCAACCAGCAGCAGCGACATATTCTGCTTCTGTTGTTGAGAGAGCAATAGTTGCTTGCTTCTTGCTATACCAGGAGATCAAATGACTTCCAAGAAATTGGCAACTTCCTGAAGTACTCTTTCTTTCAATTCTGTCTCCAGCATAGTCAGCATCGCAGAATCCTACTAAGTTGTATTCTTTAGATTTTCTGTAAACTAAGCCAACATTAGTAGTACCTTTCAGATACCTTAGAATTCTCTTAACAGCAGTTAAATGAGATTCTCTAGGATCTGATTGGAATCTAGCACACAAACAAACACTGAACAGAATGTCAGGTCTAGAAGCAGTCAAATATAGAAGAGATCCAATCATACCTCTGTATAACTTCTGATCTACCTTCTTACTTACCTCATCCTTACCTAGGATGCATGTTGGATGCATAGGAGTTTTGGCTTCTTTGCAGTCTAGAAGATTAAACTTCTTCAGAAGTTCCTTCACATACTTGGTTTGGTGAACATACGTTCCTTCTGATGTTTGATTTATTTGTATTCCAAGGAAATACTTGAGTTCTCCCATCATGCTCATTTCAAACTCAGCCTGCATAGACTCAGCAAACTCCTTTCCAAGTGTAGCATTAGATGTTCCAAAAATAATATCATCTACATATATTTGACAAATTAAAATATCCCTTTTAAAGGTTTTACAAAAGAGAGTAGTGTCCACTTTTCCTCTAGTGAAACCATTATCCAGAAGGAAAGAACTTAAGCGTTCATACCAAGCTCTGGGAGCTTGTTTCAATCCATACAACGATTTCTTTAGTTTAAAAACATGATTAGGAGACATAGAGTCTTCAAAACCAGGAGGTTGATGGACATAAACTTCTTCATCTATATAACCATTTAAGAAGGCACTCTTAACATCCATCTGATAGAGAGTGATGTTATGTTGAGTGGCAAATGAAATTAATAGACGAATAGATTCTAACCTGGCCACTGGTGCAAAGGTTTCTGTATAGTCAATCCCTTCTTGCTGACTATAACCCTGAGCCACCAGTCTGGCTTTGTTCCTTACCACTTCACCTTTCTCACTGAGCTTGTTTCTGAAGACCCATTTTGTACCGATTATATTGAATCCATCTGGTCTAGGAACAAGATCCCAAACATCATTCCTTGTAAACTGATTCAGTTCTTCTTGCATAGCAATTATCCAGTCTGGATCTTCTAGAGCATGATCAACAGAAGTTGGCTCGATCAAAGATACAAGACCTAATTGACAGTCTGCATTGTTCTTAAGGAATGCTCTTGTTCTGATTGGATCATCCTTCTTTCCAAGAATGACATCTTCTGAATGACCAGAAATGAGTCTGGATGATCTTCTGACAGATGGTTCTTCAGAAATGCTTAGATTCTCCAGAGAAGCTGATACTTGATCTTCAGATTCTTTGCTTCTGAGAAGCTCTGCTTCTGATGCGTTGCTTCTTGGCTCAACAACTTCTGATATATCAATATCACAATCTGCAAAATTATCAAACTGCTTTGGTTTTTCAGAACCAAGCTTATCATCAAACCTGATATTGATTGATTCTTCTACAATCAATGTTTCAGTATTGTATACTCTGTAGCCTTTTGAGCGTTCAGAATATCCAAGAAGGAAACATTTTTGTGCTTTGGAATCAAACTTACCAAGATGATCTTTAGTGTTCAGAATAAAGCATACACATCCAAAAGGATGGAAATATGAAATGTTGGGCTTTATATTCTTCCACAATTCATAAGGAGTCTTATTTAGAATAGGTCTGATAGAGATTCTATTCTGAATATAGCATGCAGTGTTTATTGCTTCTGCCCAGAAATGCTTAGCCATATTGGTTTCATTGATCATGGTTCTGGCCATTTCTTGCAGAGTCCTATTCTTTCGTTCTACAACTCCATTTTGCTGTGGAGTTCTAGGACAAGAGAAATCATGGGCAATACCATTTTCTTTGAAGAACTCTTCAAAGGATCTGTTCTCAAATTCACCACCATGATCACTTCTGACCTTTATGATTTTACACTCTTTTTCAGATTGAATCTGAATGCAGAAATCAAAGAACACTGAATGAGACTCATCCTTGTGTTTCAAGAATTTTACCCACGTCCAGCGGCTATAATCATCTACGATGACTAATCCATATTTCTTCCCTCTGACAGATGCTGTTTTGACTGGGCCAAACAGATCAATGTGCAAGAGTTCTAATGGCCTTGAGGTAGAAACAACATTCTTGGACTTGAATGCAGGTTTGGAGAACTTGCCCTTCTGACATGCTTCACAAAGAGCATCTGATTTGAATTTCAGATTAGGGAGTCCTCTGACAAGATCCAGTTTGTTAATCTGAGAAATCTTTCTCAAACTAGCATGACCTAATCTTCTGTGCCAGACCCACTGCTCTTCAGAAACAGACATAAGACAAGTCACCTTCTGACTCATAAGATCTTGCAGATCTGTCTTATAAATGTTGTTCTTCCTCTTGCCTGTAAATAGGATTGAGCCATCCTTCTGATTTACAGCCTTGCAAGACTTTTGATTAAAGATTATATCATAACCATTGTCACTCAATTGACTGATAGATAAGAGGTTATGTGTTAATCCTTCTACAAGAAGTACATTAGAAATGGAAGGAGAGTTACCAGACTTTATAGTTCCAGAGCCAATTATCTTGCCCTTCTGATCTCCTCCAAACTTGACTTCTCCTCCAGACTTAAGCACCAGGTCTTGGAACATAGACCTTCTTCCTGTCATGTGTCGTGAGCATCCAGAGTCCAGGTACCACGACATGTTGTGCTTTGTCCTTTTTGCAGCCAAGGATATCTGCAATAGGAATAATCTTATCCTTAGGTACCCACATTTTCTTGGGTCCTTTCTTGTTAGATTTTCTCAAGTTCTGATTGAACTTGGGTTTAACATTGTAAGCAATAGGAGGAACAGCATGATAATTTTTAATGTGAGTTTCATGATATTTCCTAGGTTGTGTCACATGCTTCTTAGTGTGTGTAATGTGAAAACTTTGAGCATGTGAAGTGTGCCTAATATCATGGGAGTGGCCATACTTGAACTGATCATACAATGGCTTGTATGTGATTTTCATTTCATCAACAGGTTCAAGTTTGTATGGGGTTTCACCCTCAAAACCAATGCCGACTCTTTTGTTTCCAGACACAGCATATATCATAGAAGCTAGCTGACTTCTGCCAATACTTCTAGATAAGAACTTCCTGAAACTTAAATCATATTCTTTCAGAATATGGTTTAGACTAGGAGTGGATTTTTCTGAATCAGAAGGAGATCCAACATTATTGGATAATTTTAAAAGTTTTTCTTTTAATTCAGAATTCTCCAACTCAAGCTTCTTTGTTTCAAATTCAAATAGCTTTTTCAGCTTTTTGTATTTGAGACTAATCTGAGACTTGAATTCCAGAAGTTCTGTTAGACCGGAAACTAACTCATCTCTAGTAAGTTCAGAAAATACCTCTTCAGAATCTGATTCTGATGTAGATTCTGATCCGTCATCTTCTGTCGCCATCAGCGCACAGTTAGCCTGCTCATCTTCAGAGTCTGAATCATCTTCTGACTCATCCCAGGTTGCCATAAGACCTTTCTTCTTATGAAACTTCTTCTTGGGATTTTCCTTCTGAAGTTTTGGACATTCATTCTTGAAGTGTCCAGGCTCATTGCATTCATAGCACATGACCTTCTTCTTGTCAAATCTTCTGTCATCAGAAGATTCTCCACGTTCAAATTTCTTTGAACTTCTGACGCCTCTGAACTTCCTTTGCTTGTTCTTCCAGAGTTGATTTAGCCTTCTGGAGATCAAGGACAGTTCATCTTCTTCTTCAGATTCTGATTCTTCAGGATCTTCTTCTCTAGCCTGAAAAGCGTTAGTGCATTTCTTGATATTGGATTTTAATGCAATAGACTTACCTTTCTTTTGAGGCTCGTTTGCATCCAGTTCAATTTCATGACTCCTCAGGGCACTGATCAGCTCTTCCAAAGAGACTTCATTTAGATTCTTCGCAATCTTAAATGCAGTCACCATAGGACCCCATCTTCTGGGTAAGCTTCTGATGATCTTCTTTACGTGATCAGCCTTGGTGTATCCCTTGTCAAGAACTCTCAATCCAGCAGTAAGAGTTTGAAATCTTGAAAACATCTTTTCAATGTCTTCATCATCCTCCATCTTGAAGGCTTCATACTTCTGGATTAAAGCGAGAGCTTTAGTCTCCTTGACTTGAGCATTTCCTTCATGAGTCATTTTCAAGGACTCATATATGTCATAGGCCGTTTCCCTGTTAGATATCTTCTCATACTCAGCATGAGAGATAGCATTCAGCAAAACAGTTCTGCATTTATGATGATTCCTGAAAAGCTTCTTCTGATCATCACTCATTTCTTGCCTTGTCAGCTTTACGCCACTGGCATTTACCGGATGTTTGTAACCATCCATCAGAAGATCCCATAGATCACCATCTAGACCAAGAAAGTAACTTTCCAGTTTATCTTTCCAGTATTCAAAGTTTTCACCATCAAATACCGGCGGTCTAGTATAACCATTGTTACCGTTGTGTTGCTCAGCAGAGCCAGATGTAGATGTAGACTTTGCAGTTTCATCAGCCATCTTTTACTGAAGCGTTTTTCTCTTCCTGAATCTTTTCTAAACACGGTTAAGTGCTTGCACCTTAGAACCGGCGCTCTGATGCCAATTGAAGGATAGAAAAACACTTAGAAAGGGGGGTTTGAATAAGTGTAGCTTTAAAAACTTGACAGATAAAAATAAATTGCACAGTTATTTTTATCCTGGTTCGTTGTTAACTAAACTACTCCAGTCCACCCCCGCAGAGATGATTTACCTCAACTGAGGATTTAATCCACTAATCGCACGGATTACAATGGTTCTCCACTTAGTCAGCAACTAAGTCTTCCAGAGTCTTCTGATCACACACTGATCACTCCAGGAACAACTGCTTAGATACCCTCTAAGACTTTCTAGAGTATTCTGATCCACACGATCACTCTAGTTACAACCTGCTTAGATAACCTCTAAGACTTCCTAGAGTATTCTGATCCACACGATCACTCTAGTTCCTTACAACTTAATGTAATCAATTCTAAGAGTATTACAATTGCTTCTTAAAAGCTATAATCACAAACTGTGATATTTCTCTTAACGTTTAAGCTTAATCTCACTAATATATTACAACAGCAATGTAGTGAGCTTTGATGAAGATGAAGATTCTGAGCTTTGAGTAGAACAGAGTTTCAGCAAGTTAATATGAGTTGTTTTTGTTCAGAATCGTTAACCTTGCTTCTCATCAGAACTTCATATTTATAGGCGTTGGAGAAGATGACCGTTGAGTGCATTTAATGCTTTGCGTGTTCCGTACAGCATCGCATTTAATGTTATACGCTTTTGTCAACTACCTCGAGCCTTGTTCACGCTGTGTCTACTGACGTTGCCTTTAATAGCTTTTAACGTTCCTTTTGTCAGTCAGCGTAGCTTGCCACTTGTACTTCCTTCTGATCTGATGTTTGTGAATACAACGTTTGAATATCATCAGAGTCAAACAGCTTGGTGCAAAGCATCTTCTGATCTTCTGACCTTGAAGTGCTTCTGTGCGTGATACCATCAGAACTTCAGTGCTTCTGATCTCATGTTCTTCTGATGCTTCCATAGACCCATGTTCTGATTCTGCTTCGACCATCTTCTGATGTCTTGCCAGACCATGTTCTGATGTTGCATGCTGAACCCTTTGAGACAAAGCTTCTGAGCGCTGAATTATGCATACTCTTTATATATTTCCTGAAAAGGAAATTGCATTGGATTAGAGTACCATATTATCTTAAGCAAAATTCATATTATTGTTATCATCAAAACTAAGATAATTGATCAGAACAAATCTTGTTCTAACAATCTCCCCCTTTTTGATGATGACAAAAACATATATAAATGATATGAATTTGCGATCAGAAAGAGCAGACGGCAAAAGACAAATTACACAGCTATAGCATAAGCATATGAATATGTCTCCCCCTGAGATTAACAATCTCCCCCTGAGATAAATAATCTCCCCCTGAAATAAATACTCGAAGAACTTTAATAAAAGACTTCCCTGATTATTTCGGTAGAGACGATCACATAAGCTTCTGTCTTCAGAGAATTCATAGCTTCTGACTTCTGCTTCCATTGGACAGCTTCAGAACTAGAATTTCTTTAGATCCCTAGAACACTCACAGCTTCTGATTCCTGCTTCCATCTAGGACAGCTTCAGAACTTGAATTTCTTTGATCTTCAGAACATTCACAGCTTCTGATTTCTGCTTCCATTTAGGACAGCTTCAGAACTTGAAATTCTTTGATCTTCAGAACATTCACAGCTTCTGATTTCTGCTTCCATTTAGGACAGCTTCAGAACTTGAGTTTTCTGGATCTTTAGAACATTCACAGCTTCTGATTTCTGCTTCCCTCGGATAGCTTCAGAGCTTTGAATTTCTACCAACATCACTTCATGCTAGATTTGTATCAGAACATTGTTGAATGTACCAGAGCATCATCAGAGCATCTCTACATCCTGAAATGTTACAGAACAAAAACTAAACGACAAAAGTCAGCATGAACGAGTCAGAACATAAAATATATATTAGAACACATGATATGTATCAGAGCCATATAGGCTAAAAATAATGTATCAGAGCAAATAGAATTTTGTCAGAGCAAATAGACAAATATGGATCAAATTCTATTATCAGTGCTTCTGATTTATTCTTCTTTCTTGCTTCTGATTTCTGAAGCTTGACAGCACTTAGCTTGCTTCAGTTTCCATGAGCTTATTCTTTTTACAGAATAACACTTCTTATGGTTTTGCTTCTTGTGTTTGCTTTGAAGATTCTCTTCACTTCTTTATACCTGCAAAACACTTAAACCATATAGAACTTGCAGTTCTTGTTAGTAAATGTGTGGGAGCTTTACCCAGCAACTGATAGATTAATCAAATCAATTATCATTTATCTTCTCCCCCTTTTTGTCATAACATCAAAAAGAATATTTCAAAAGATTCAGATGAATAAAACGTCAAATAAAATCACTGGAATGTAAAAACAAAGAAACTTTTCATTGATAATCAAAAGATATTACAAAAGGTTCCTATGTTTAACAAGATGAGAAACATTCCTAGCAAATACATAAAAGGTCATCCCAAGAGGAAATGACTACAAAAATTAAAAACAAAACCCTAGCAAGACACATTCTGTGTCATCCCATCAAGAATCCCTGTGGTCTTCTTGTCTTCCAGACTAGAACCTCCACTGTAGGAGAGATTCAAGAGACCAAAGAGGAAGAGAGGGACAGTTCACAGACAGAGAACTGCTGTTGTAAACGGGGCTTTCTCTTAACATAGAAGTTAAGAATGTCATTCTTAACCTCTTCCCATAACTCAAGAAAGTCTTCTGTCTTTGGGTGAAAGTTGATAACAACATCAAAGAAGAGGTCTGACTTGAGAGGTATTAGAAGAGCCATCCCGAGATATGCAGAGATCTGCCGCCTTTGAGTCATAGATCTTCAACAGGCTTAGAGCATGATTAAGAGATCCAGACAAAGGATTCAAGATGAACGCTAGGTTTGAACTAGGATTTTTTAAAGAAAGAAAAACTTTGTTTGAGCATGAGAAAAAAACAGAAGAGAGAGAGAAAAACTTGATGAGGAATGCAAAGAGATAGAGAAGGAAAACAAAGACAGAGTGTAATAGAGAAAATATAAGAGGGAAGGAGAAGCGTTTGAAGAGTATTTAACAGAAAATAAAATGAAACAAATGATGGATAGCATTTAATGTTACGTGACATGAGGAGAGATAATAAAGACAAATGAGGTGACTAGCACAGTTACCTATGGTCGGCGTCCCTTCAACTGCACGCGCGCTTATCCATGAACAGTAACGACAGGTTTACCATCCCGAGATAAAACGTTACAGCTGTTTTGCTTTAAAAGAGGTTCTGAATCAACTTAGACAATGAAACGTTAGTAATAACCGAATCATAATTTCTAAAAGATTTCAATCAGAACTTCTGATTAAAAAAATCCACATTCATTTCAGAAGATACTCATACGTAAGAACTTCTCATCTTCTCATTCTGGGCATAAATCCATACTGATGTTCTTCAGAATGAACTTAAACCTATCTTCAGCCAGGGGTTTTGTAAAGATATCAGCCCATTGATGGTCTGTATCCACAAAGTTTAAAGATATAACACCCTTCTGAACATAGTCCCTTATGAAATGATGTTTAATCTCAATATGTTTAGCCTTTGAATGAAGAATAGGATTCTTAGATAAACATATAGCAGAAGTATTATCACAGAATATAGGAATGTTACTCTCATATATCTGATAATCTTCTAACTGACTCTTCATCCAGAGCATCTGTGTACTGCAACCAGCAGCAGCGACATATTCTGCTTCTGTTGTTGATAGAGCAATAGTTTCTTGCTTCTTGCTATACCAGGAGATCAAATGACTTCCAAGAAATTGGCAACTTCCTGAAGTACTCTTTCTTTCAATTCTGTCTCCAGCATAGTCAGCATCGCAGAATCCTACTAAGTTGTATTCTTTAGATTTTCTGTAAACTAAGCCAACATTAGTAGTACCTTTCAGATACCTTAGAATTCTCTTAACAGCAGTTAAATGAGATTCTCTAGGATCTGATTGGAATCTAGCACACAAACAAACACTGAACAGAATGTCAGGTCTAGAAGCAGTCAAATATAGAAGAGATCCAATCATACCTCTGTATAACTTCTGATCTACCTTCTTACTTACCTCATCCTTACCTAGGATGCATGTTGGATGCATAGGAGTTTTGGCTTCTTTGCAGTCTAGAAGATTAAACTTCTTCAGAAGTTCCTTCACATACTTGGTTTGGTGAACATACGTTCCTTCTGATGTTTGATTTATTTGTATTCCAAGGAAATACTTGAGTTCTCCCATCATGCTCATTTCAAACTCAGCCTGCATAGACTTAGCAAACTCCTTTCCAAGTATAGCATTAGATGTTCCAAAAATAATATCATCTACATATATTTGACAAATTAAAATATCCCTTTTAAAGGTTTTACAAAAGAGAGTAGTGTCCACTTTTCCTCTAGTGAAACCATTATCCAGAAGAAAAGAACTTAAGCGTTCATACCAAGCTCTGGGAGCTTGTTTCAATCCATACAACGATTTCTTTAGTTTAAAAACATGATTAGGAGACATAGAGTCTTCAAAACCAGGAGGTTGATGGACATAAACTTCTTCATCTATATAACCATTTAAGAAGGCACTCTTGACATCCATCTGATAGAGAGTGATGTTATGTTGAGTGGCAAATGAAATTAATAGACGAATAGATTCTAACCTGGCCACTGGTGCAAAGGTTTTTGTATAGTCAATCCCTTCTTGCTGACTATAACCCTGAGCCACCAGTCTGGCTTTGTTCCTTACCACTTCACCTTTCTCACTGAGCTTGTTTCTGAAGACCCATTTTGTTCCGATTATATTGAATCCATCTGGTCTAGGAACAAGATCCCAAACATCATTCCTTGTAAACTGATTCAGTTCTTCTTGCATAGCAATTATCCAGTCTGGATCTTCTAGAGCATGATCAACAGAAGTTGGCTCGATCAAAGATACAAGACCTAATTGACAGTCTGCATTGTTCTTAAGGAATGCTCTTGTTCTGATTGGATCATCCTTCTTTCCAAGAATGACATCTTCTGAATGATTAGAGATGAGTCTGGATGATCTTCTGATAGATGGTTCTTCAGAAATGCTTAGATTCTCCAGAGAAGCTGATACTTGATCTTCAGATTCTTTGCTTCTGAGAAGCTCTGCTTCTGATGCGTTGCTTCTTGGCTCAACAACTTCTGATATATCAATATCACAATCTGCAAAATTATCAAACTGCTTTGGTTTTTCAGAACCAAGCTTATCATCAAACCTGATATTGATTGATTCTTCCACAATCAATGTTTCAGTATTGTATACTCTGTAGCCTTTTGAGCGTTCAGAATATCCAAGAAGGAAACATTTTTGTGCTTTGGAATCAAACTTACCAAGATGATCTTTAGTGTTCAGAATAAAGCATACACATCCAAAAGGATGGAAATATGAAATGTTGGGCTTTTTATTCTTCCATAATTCATAAGGAGTCTTATTTAGAATAGGTCTGATAGAGATTCTATTCTGAATATAGCATGCAGTGTTTATTGCTTCTGCCCAGAAATGCTTAGCCATATTGGTTTCATTGATCATGGTTCTGGCCATTTCTTGCAGAGTCCTATTCTTTCGTTCTACAACTCCATTTTGCTGTGGAGTTCTAGGACAAGAGAAATCATGGGCAATACCATTTTCTTTGAAGAATTCTTCAAAGGATCTGTTCTCAAATTCACCACCATGATCACTTCTGACCTTTATGATTTTACACTCTTTTTCAGATTGAATCTGAATGCAGAAATCAAAGAACACTGAATGAGACTCATCCTTGTGTTTCAAGAATTTTACCCACGTCCAGCGGCTATAATCATCTACGATGACTAATCCATATTTCTTCCTTCTGACAGATGTTGTTTTGACTGGGCCAAACAGATCAATGTGCAAGAGTTCTAATGGCCTTGAGGTAGAAACAACATTCTTGGACTTGAATGCAGGTTTGGAGAACTTGCCCTTCTGACATGCTTCACACAGAGCATCTGATTTGAATTTCAGATTAGGGAGTCCTCTGACAAGATCCAGTTTGTTAATCTGAGAAATCTTTCTCAAACTAGCATGACCTAATCTTCTGTGCCAGACCCACTGCTCTTCAGAAACAGACATAAGACAAGTCACCTTCTGACTCATGAGATCTTGCAGATCTGTCTTATAAATGTTGTTCTTCCTCTTGCCTGTAAATAGGATTGAGCCATCCTTCTGATTTACAGCCTTGCAAGACTTTTGATTAAAGATTATATCATAACCATTGTCACTCAATTGACTGATAGATCAGAGGTTATGTGTTAATCCTTCTACAAGAAGTACATTAGAAATGGAAGGAGAGTTACCAGACTTTATAGTTCCAGAGCCAATTATCTTGCCCTTCTGATCTCCTCCAAACTTGACTTCTCCTCCAGACTTAAGCACCAGGTCTTGGAACATAGACCTTCTTCCTGTTATGTGTCGTGAGCATCCAGAGTCCAGGTACCACGACATGTTGTGCTTTGTCCTTTTTGCAGCCAAGGATATCTGCAATAGGAATAATCTTATCCTTAGGTACCCACATCTTCTTGGGTCCTTTCTTGTTAGATTTTCTCAAGTTCTGATTGAACTTGGGTTTAACATTGTAAGCAATAGGAGGAACAGCATGATAATTTTTAATGTGAGTTTCATGATATTTCCTAGATTGTGTCACATGCTTTTTAGTGTGTGTAATGTGAAAACTTTGAGCATGTGAAGTGTGCCTAATATCATGGGAGTGGCCATACTTGAACTGATCATACAATGGCTTGTATGTGAATTTCATTTCATCAACAGGTTCAAGTTTGTATGGGGTTTCACCCTCAAAACCAATGCCGACTCTTTTGTTTCCAGACACAGCATATATCATAGAAGCTAGCTGACTTCTGCCAATACTTCTAGATAAGAACTTCCTGAAATTTAAATCATATTCTTTCAGAATATGGTTTAGACTAGGAGTGGATTTTTCTGAATCAGAAGGAGATCCAACATTATTGGATAATTTTAAAAGTTTTTCTTTTAATTCAGAATTCTCCAACTCAAGCTTCTTTGTTTCAAATTCAAATAGCTTTTTCAGCTTTTTGTATTTGAGACTAATCTGAGACTTGAATTCCAGAAGTTCAGTTAGACCGGAAACTAACTCATCTCTAGTAAGTTCAGAAAATACCTCTTCAGAATCTGATTCTGATGTAGATTCTGATCCGTCATCTTCTGTCGCCATCAGCGCACAGTTAGCCTGCTCATCTTCAGAGTCTGAATCATCTTCTGACTCATCCCAGGTTGCCATAAGACCTTTCTTCTTATGAAACTTCTTCTTGGGATTTTCCTTCTGAAGTTTTGGACATTCATTCTTGAAGTGTCCAGGCTCATTGCATTCATAGCACATGACCTTCTTCTTGTCAAATCTTCTGTCATCAGAAGATTCTCCACGTTCAAATTTCTTTGAACTTCTGACGCCTCTGAACTTCCTTTGCTTGTTCTTCCAGAGTTGATTTAGCCTTCTGGAAATCAAGGACAGTTCATCTTCTTCTTCAGATTCTGATTCTTCAGGATCTTCTTCTCTAGTCTGAAAAGCGTTAGTGCATTTCTTGATATTGGATTTTAATGCAATAGACTTACCTTTCTTTTGAGGCTCATTTGCGTCCAGCTCTATTTCATGGCTTCTCAAGGCACTGATAAGCTCTTCCAGAGAAACTTCATTCAGATTCTTTGCAATCTTGAATGCAGTCACCATAGGACCCCATCTTCTGGGTAAGCTTCTGATGATCTTCTTTACGTGATCAGCCTTGGTGTATCCCTTGTCAAGAACTCTCAATCCAACAGTAAGAGTTTGAAATCTTGAAAACATCTTTTCAATGTCTTCATCATCCTCCATCTTGAAGGCTTCATACTTCTGGATTAAAGCGAGAGCTTTAGTCTCCTTGACTTGAGCATTTCCTTCATGAGTCATTTTCAAGGACTCATATATGTCATAGGCCGTTTCCCTGTTAGATATCTTCTCATACTCAGCATGAGAGATAGCATTCAGCAAAACAGTTCTGCATTTATGATGATTCCTGAAAAGCTTCTTCTGATCATCACTCATTTCTTGCCTTGTCAGCTTTACGCCACTGGCATTTACCGGATGTTTGTAACCATCCATCAGAAGATCCCATAGATCACCATCTAGACCAAGAAAGTAACTTTCCAGTTTATCTTTCCAGTATTCAAAGTTTTCACCATCAAATACCGGCGGTCTAGTATACCCATTGTTACCGTTGTGTTGCTCAGCAGAGCCAGATGTAGATGTAGACTTTGCATTTTCATCAGCCATCTTTTACTGAAGCGTTTTTCTCTTCCTGAATCTTTTCTAAACACGGTTAAGTGCTTGCACCTTAGAACCGGCGCTCTGATGCCAATTGAAGGATAGAAAAACACTTAGAAAGGGGGGTTTGAATAAGTGTAGCTTTAAAAAACTTGACAGATAAAAATAAATTGCACAATTATTTTTATCCTGGTTCGTTGTTAACTAAACTACTCCAGTCCACCCCCGCAGAGATGATTTACCTCAACTGAGGATTTAATCCACTAATCGCACGGATTACAATGGTTCTCCACTTAGTCAGCAACTAAGTCTTCCAGAGTCTTCTGATCACACACTGATCACTCCAGGAACAACTGCTTAGATACCCTCTAAGACTTTCTAGAGTATTCTGATCCACACGATCACTCTAGTTACAACCTGCTTAGATAACCTCTAAGACTTCCTAGAGTATTCTGATCCACACGATCACTCTAGTTCCTTACAACTTAATGTAATCAATTCTAAGAGTATTACAATTGCTTCTTAAAAGCTATAATCACAAACTGTGATATTTCTCTTAACGTTTAAGCTTAATCTCACTAATATATTACAACAGCAATGTAGTGAGCTTTGATGAAGATGAAGATTCTGAGCTTTGAGTAGAACAGAGTTTCAGCAAGTTAATATGAGTTGTTTTTGTTCAGAATCGTTAACCTTGCTTCTCATCAGAACTTCATATTTATAGGCGTTGGAGAAGATGACCGTTGAGTGCATTTAATGCTTTGCGTGTTCCGTACAGCATCGCATTTAATGTTATACGCTTTTGTCAACTACCTCGAGCCTTGTTCACGCTGTGTCTACTGACGTTGCCTTTAATAGCTTTTAACGTTCCTTTTGTCAGTCAGCGTAGCTTGCCACTTGTACTTCCTTCTGATCTGATGTTTGTGAATACAACGTTTGAATATCATCAGAGTCAAACAGCTTGGTGCAAAGCATCTTCTGATCTTCTGACCTTGAAGTGCTTCTGTGCGTGATACCATCAGAACTTCAGTGCTTCTGATCTCATGTTCTTCTGATGCTTCCATAGACCCATGTTCTGATTCTGCTTCGACCATCTTCTGATGTCTTGCCAGACCATGTTCTGATGTTGCATGCTGAACCCTTTGAGACAAAGCTTCTGAGCGCTGAATTATGCATACTCTTTATATATTTCCTGAAAAGGAAATTGCATTGGATTAGAGTACCATATTATCTTAAGCAAAATTCATATTATTGTTATCATCAAAACTAAGATAATTGATCAGAACAAATCTTGTTCTAACAGTTCAAACCAAAATCATAATCCTTTAAGAATTCCAACCACCTTCGTTGCCTCATATTCAACTCCTTCTGATCAAACAAATACTTCAAACTCCTGTGATCATTAAAAACATCAAATATTGATCCAACCAAATAATGCCTCCAAAGTTTCAACACAAACACAACGGCGGCCAACTCTAAATCATGCGTCAGATAATTCCTCTCATGAACTTTAAGTTTCCTTGAAGCGTAAGCTACCACCCACCCTTTTTGCATCAAAACGCCTCTCAAACCCAACATTGAAGCATCACAATACACGACAAACAGTTCCAAAGGATCTGGCAAAATCAAAATAGGAGCCATAGTCAACCTTCGCTAAAGTTCTTAAAAAGTCGCTTCACATCGCGAAGTCCAAATAAAAGCTTGTCCTTTCCTAGTCAACAACGTCAATGGAAAAGATAACGTAGAAAATCCCTCAATGAACTTCCTATAATAACCAGCCAAACCAAGGAAACTTCTAATCTCAGAAACAGACTTAAGAGCTTCCCATTGAGATATAGCTTCAATCTTCGACGGGTCAACAGAAATACATCCACTAGAGATCACATGGCCAAGAAAACTCACTTCCTTTAACCAAAATTTGCAATTAGAAAGCTTAGCAAACAACCTCTTCTCCTTCAACATTGATAACACAATTCTCAAATGCCCAACATGAGCATCTTCACTCTTGGAATAAATCAAAATATCATCAATGAACACAACCACAAACTTATCAAGATAATCATGAAAAATCCATTTCATATACTCCATGAATCACCTAGTACATTTGTAATACGGTGAACTGACTTTATTTGAACTGTGTGGATAGCAAGAGTTGCCACCGACTTTTATTTTATCCAATTTATAGAAAGGCTAAAAGAACAGAAAAAGACCTTTTGAAAAGATTTTGAGTTCGGGGGGTAAATTATGCAAAGGGAAGGTGTAAGGCACCCTTTGTATCCATGGTTATCCATGGGCTCTTAATTGCTTAGCTCACTTTGTTTGAAATGTTTGAATTGTTTGAAAAGATTTTCGAAGAAGAACTTTAGCTTGTAAATAAGCGTAGTCTTTTTGAATTTGATTTGGAAAAGAGGTGTAAAAAGTAATTTGAGTTAGAGCAAGCAATTAGTAGCAACTACCCTAAGTTTGAAAATTTGTTCTTTTAGCTTTTCAAGCGAAAGGATCTATCCATGCCATAAGAGGGCAGGAAGCCTTTCAATTGGATGTGCGGGTCATCGAGAGTAATCGTTCGCCATAAGACTGTCCCATGCCATAAAGAGGGAAGGTAGTCTAAGGGAAGGATATAATAGTCATTTTATCTGTTTAGGCATCATACGAGGATACCTTAGAAATTTGGGACAATCATTTTATAAGGCAACAGCGAGGGAGTTTCAATAACTTTGAATGCGACAGGCAACATTGCTTTAGGTATCCTCGGAATCAAGGGACTTGACCATTTTTAGGCAACATAGTTAAGGCAACAAAGCAGCAATTAATATGCAACAGGCAACAAGAGAGGTTACCCTAAAGGTGTGTGGGTGCAACAACCACGTGATTCAATTCATATAGTTATCTTTCAATTAGTGATCTAATTTAGTTCAAGGCTTGCACTCCCTAAGATTACTAACCACAACAGAAAAAATAAAGGCAGAATGAAAACCCTACGCTATTACAATAAACACCTGCGGGGATGGGGGAATTATAAAAAAAAGAAGGAACAATAATTAATCAAAAAATCTTGAATGTCCTGATCTCCCTCGAATCCTTGATCAATCCTCGAACCCTTGATCAACTCTGAAAGTTAAAAGGCAAACAGATAAGAGTAAGTGTAGGAGGGATTCATTGACTATTTGAGGCAAACCCTATTTTAACCTATGAGTAAAAAATTAAAAGATAAAATAATATTTAAATAAGCAAAATATTATAACTTAGCTTTTCTGGTATGGCGAGGCGCGTGGCTGAAGGATCTTGGTTAATCCTGAAAATTTGAACAAAGAAAAAAAGATTTTTAGTGTATGAGTGATATACAAACCTCTATAAACCCTAAAAAAGGGTTTACAAACCCTCCCTGAACCTAACAGGTTTATTCAAGAAAGAAAACTTGTTGTGACCTAAAGGGTTTGTAAGGCTAAAAACGCGCTAGAAGTGATTAGTGATCATGATGAAGAATAATTGACCAAAATGAAATCGGGATTTAAAACACTAAAATAATTAATTTAATAATAATAATAAACTAACTATAAATCTAACCTTATTTAAAATTATTAATTTAAATTAAATCAGTTAAAACATTTTTATATAAAAAAAGAAAGGAAGTTGAAATTTTAAAAGAAGTAGTTAAAATATATATTTTATTAAAAGCAAAAAAAAAAAAAATAGAAAACTAAATAAAAAGCAAAACACATAAATAATAAAAATTTTGAGGCACTTAGCTTTGATCCCATATGGGCAACCTCTGAGGGTGTATGGTGCAGCTACATCTTTTGGGCGTTTGATCTGCCCTTATGGGATGATCCAATGGTGGAAGGCTGAGGGAATACTGTGAGCATTCACTGGCTGAGAGCACCGAATCTAGAAACAAGGAAATACACAAAAAAGGTTGCAAGACACCTGGGATCGAACTCAGGCCATTAGAGTCATTGGTCCACGTTCCCTACCAACAGTGTTGCTGTTAGGAGTGAATTAATGGTAATTTCATGTGTTAAATTAACTACCTTTTGAGCTAAAAGTGAATAGATCTTGTGAATTTTACGGATTTTATAGTTAGAATTGAACTTTCGAGGTTCGATGTTAATTATAGAACAACTTGCGTCACTTTGGGTGTTATTTGTGCAGATATTGAAGTTAAGAAGCAAAGACGAAGGAACACGCAAGTGTAGAAGCTCTGAAGAAGTGAAATCACAAAGAATTGATTTTATGCAAGTGGCGAGCCACGCCAAAGCAGAAGCGAGGCGCGCGAAAACCTCTGTCTTGGGTTCGCACCGCGCCAGCCCGTGTCGCGCCGCGGTGACGATGTTATAAAGAAAAAGGCTATAAATACAAGCCCTAATCCTCATAAACCAAGAACTTTTTGATAACTTTTAGAGGAGAGACTTTTGTGAGCGAAATTCAGAGAGCAATCCTAATCCGGAATAGCAAACAACATCCGACGGAGAATTCAACATCAATTGAAGACATTCCTTTGATGAAGATGAATCCATCCATGAAAACTTGTTTTTTCTTCATGTCTATGGAGAGCTAAATCATTCTTGTTGAGTTTAAGGTAGTATTTAACTTATGAATATACAATACCGTTGATTAATTCTTATGAACAATTGTTTGAATTTATGATCAATAAGAAACCTTGTTTTTATCTTAAATCATTGTGGAGTCTTTGATCGAAAGAAAGGATTCTAACTTTTGCCCTAGGTTACTATATTGATTCAATCCCAATTTGCCGAGATGGAATTGTGATTGGGTTTTCATAATTGTCGTTCTTAATTACTATTATTGATATTGATATTTGGAGAGATCGAATCTCATACCGGTAAAAGTTTATCTAATTTGATTTGCAGACATGGAATCATATTTGAGGATAAGTGAAGATAATGATTCAGATGATTGTTCGAATAAGGATTAATTAATAAGTTGTATAGGAATAGGTTGATGAACCCTGGAACTCAACATATTCATTCACCATTGTTAATCATCTTTAAGCTTTTATCATTTAATTATTATTCTGTTAAATGCAATTTGAGAACAAACAACCAAATTCAACTCTTTTTCTCACTCAAAATAAACAACTATAGAACGGCAGTAATATTAAACCGATCTCTGTGGATACGATATATACCGAAAATATTTACCCAAGAATACTTTCAACAGCTGCGCGTTGTCGCTGTTAGTGTTTTAGCGAGAAACAAAGAAATACCAAAAAATAACTCTTAACTGAAAAAAAAGTCAAAGCAAACGAAACGGGGCCCACTGCTGTTTACGGGTGACCAACCAGAATTAGCGAGAGAATGTGACTCGCTGACCAACCAATGAGAGTGCGCCGTGTGTGGTCCGAAAGTCCATGTTACTGTTCATCATCTTCATCCAGAGCTTGCTACAGATTTGCTTGGAAGCTGCTACCGCTTTGCTGTGATATTTTTGAAGCAAACATCCTGCAGATTTCAACTTGCAAAAAACGATGAATCCAATGGAACCAAAAACATGAATCGATTGAAAACGGCCTTCTGAGCACAGCGGTGGTCTTCGTTTGGCCCAATAGCACCTATAAACATGAAAACGAATGTGTGGTGCTCTTGTGCCCTAACAATGGCATCTACCATTAGGGACGTTAAAGCTTCTTTTTAATGGTTCAATTCTCCTCTATATGGTGCCAGGAACTCATTAAAAGGGTTAGATTAAATTGAGACACGATAAAATGCAATATATGAAATTCAAAGTGTAAACGAAATATTATGAACATGATACCATGGCTATGCGTGTTATGGGACTCGGTTAGGAGTGTATACTCCCTCTATGTTACCTTAGGAAGAGAGGTGGATGATTGGTTGGCTCCGAAAACGGCCAGAAAGAAGAATACGATTTTCTCTTATTCTTTGAGTTTTGCACTTTTGAAATCCTAGTCTCTTCTCCTAATTTTTCGTCCTCTCTAGGTATGAAATGGCTGAGAATATATTTCAAGGGAGATTAGGGTTTGAATGGGCTTGGATATGGAATGACTTGTGAGAGGAAAAATTGTGAAAAAAATTTGATTGAAACTTGCACCAAATCTTGCTATTTTGGTCCAATCTCTCTTCCATCTTTCTTTCACGTGTTTTTTGGCCAATATTGGATTAGTCATATCTTTGGAAAATCACTCATGTAATCTTTCCCAATTTAATTATGATTTATTTGATTTAATTTGAATTTAAATGGATAAATTCAAAAATAAAAGAAATAAAATCACATAAATAAAAGGGAATTGATTTGTGGACCTCTTAGATGATTAAAATAAATAATCATGAATTAATTCAAATATTTTCATATTTTACTTGATTTATTTAGATTTTAAATAAACAAAATCCAAATAAAATAAATAAATTTATAAAAATAAGTGAATGTCATTATGGGCCTTTATTTGAGCTTAGGATTTCGTGCATAGTCCAAAATTATAGGCCCATTACTCAAAGATTGGAATTTTGTCAATTAGGGTTTCACCCTCTTCTTGAAAATTGATCAACTTGTGCAACGCGTATCTCCCTCATTTTTAATCATATGAAGGTGTTCTCATACTTTTTAGAAATCTCAAAGAGTCCTCTAAACACCCCTTTTGGTTTCATCTTCATTGAAGTTTCCATGTTCATGTACACTTCTTTGCAAAAAGATGACTTTTTTCGATCTTCTAGGAGGACCTGTAATGTTTTGGCTTATATATTCCAAATGAAGCATTTTTGGACTTGGCGTGTGAGAGACAAAGTTGTAGAGAATTCAATTTCCTTCAAATTGAGCTTTGAATGCAATATTTCTGATGTTCCATGTGAAAGTTATGGCTGGTCAAAGTTTAGTTGACTTTCTCCTATAAAACCCTAATTTAGAAACTTCAGGTTTTGTTGATTTCTAAGCTTTCCTTGATGAATCATGATCAATCCTTGATCAAATGATGAATGATACTTCACAATGAGGATGTTGGCCAAAAATAAGAAGTTTTAGGTCAAACAATCGATTATTGATCGTTTGGGCCATTAAGTGAGCAATCTTTTGAATCAGAGTTTGAAACTTGGCATGAGGATCCTTTGAAGCATGTGAGAAGCTATGAAATCCAATTGAGGTATCAGAAGTTCAAATTCCTTGATTAAATCAGAAACCCTAATTTAGAGGCTGTTGTTTTAGGAAAGAGACTGCATGTATGTCTTTGAGCATTTTGAAAGTCAGATGGATTGAAATATGAATAAATATGATGGGAAAATTTTGGGGTATGACAACATTAGTCACACCAAACGGCATAACAGAATACTCATAGTGACCATACCTTGTTCTAAAAGCAGTCTTCTGAATATCCTCTACCTTCACACGAATCTGATGATACCCAGACCTCAAATCAATTTTGCTAAACATAAAAGCTCCAACCAACTGATCCATCAAATCATCGATCTTCGGAAGTGGATAATTGTTCTTAATCGTCACGTTGTTCAATTGCCTATAATCAACACAAAGCCTCGTACAATCTTCCTTCTTCTTAACCAACAAAACAGGTGCACCCCACGGTGATACACTAGGACGAATAAACTTCTTCTCCAACAAATCCTCAAGTTGACTCTTCAACTCTTTCAACTCACGAGCAGACATCCTATATGGATCCATCGATACAGGACTAGTTCCAGGAATTAAATCAATCGAAAACTCAACCTAATGTTTCGGAGGTAAATCACTTACATCCTTAGGAAATACCTCCATAAAATCACAAACTATTGGCAGTTCCTCAATGATTCTCTTCTCATGCACATCTAAGGTTGCCAATAACATAAACAATTCAGCCCCATCTTGAACAGATTCACCAACTTCCTTAACACCAATCTCAGGAAAAATAACCATCTTATTAAAACAGATGATATAAACACAATTAAGTTCCAACCAATTCATACCCAAAATCATATCAAGTTGCTCTAACGGAAAACAAACTAAATCAATCCTGAAATCTCTACCAAAGATACTCAATAGACAATTCAAACACACATAAGAAGTAGAAACAGAACCCATAGTAGGTGTATCAATAACCATACTTCTACGCATATCAGATAACACAATATTCAATCTCTTAGCACAATCCAAAGAAATGAAAGAATGCGTTGGACCGGTATCAATAATAGCAATCAAAGGTGTACGATTAATAAAGCACGTACCTTGGATTAGCCTATCATCAGTAGAAGCCTCTGCAGTAGACAATGCAAACACTTTCCCTTTCACTTGCTACTTCTTCGATTTGTCACATAGTACTAATGTGCCCTTGCTCTCCATAATTGTAGCAAGTCACACCCGCAACAACTTTGCAATCCACATCTTTGTGACCTATCTTGTCACACTTGAAACACTTAACCGAACTCTTGTTGCATTCATTAGCACGATGTCCTTCCACAACATATTTGAAGCACTTAAGTGAAGTAGAAGTTCCTCCTCCACTTCTCTTCTTGCCAAAACCAGATTGTTTCTTCTTGTCATCATACGGTTTCCCACGAAATTGACCTTTCTTCTCATTCATAACCTTGTAGTGAGAAGAACTCTCCCTATTATCCTCATCATAGATACGACTCCTGTTAACCAACTTCGTAAAACGAGTAATTTGTTGGTAACCAATCGCCTTCTTGATGTCATGTCTCAAACCATTCACAAACTTCAAACACTTTGACCTCTCCGCATTCATAGTATTGTAGTGAGGACAATACTTGATAAGCCCTTGAAATCTAGCAGCATATACAACAAAAATGCCATTTCCTTGCTTCAAATCAAGGAATTCCACTTCTTTCTTTCCACGACAATCTTCCGGAAAATAGTTTTCCAAAAATGCATCACGAAAAAGATCCCACGTAACCTGAACACCTTCCTCATCAAACATTTGAGCCATATTGCCCCACCAATCCTCATCTTCCTTCTCCAGCATGTGAGTACCAAACTGCACTCTCTGAGCATCGGTTTAATTCATGACTCGAAAGATCTTCTCAATCTCCTTCAACCAAGCTTGAGCTTTATCCGGTTCATGACCTCCCTCAAAGGTAGGAGGATTGTTCCTCTGGAACTTCCATAAAGCATGATACTCATCATCATCACCATCTTGATTTCCAGCATTAGCTTGAGGAATTTGACCAAGAGATCCAACCAACATCCTCAATGCATCAGTGTAGCAACCTGCCTAAAAATTTAACTTAGAGAGTCGCCACCTATTCTACCAAGGCGAATAGGAAACCTTACGTAGTTGAGAGATCTGGGTAAGATACTATATTCAGGTCGAGGGAAGGTGTTAGGCACCCTCAACCCTTTCCTAAAGGCTAACATTTCAAAGATGAAGGTTTGTGGCAAAATATAAAGAAAAGTGACAAACAAAATAGGGTTAATAATTTTAATCATTGACATGATTAGGGTTTGAAGGAAGGGGACTCGCCTTGTTGCCAAGTGCCTACGTATCTCCTTAGGGAGAATCAGAGTCAACGTAGTTCGGGCACAGGATTGTACGCCTTAGAATTTGATTTGAATGGTTTGAAGTTGATTTGAAATTGTCTTGAAATGCGAAGTTCGAAGGTATTTTGAATTACCTTATCGTAGTTATGAACATCGCAGTGTTGAAAAGATGAAAATCTGTAGTTACGTGGTTTAGTGTGTTTTAGATGTTTGGGCGTACAACCCTGATTCGATATGGCACTATTAACCGCAATGATCAATAGATTCGATCACCATAGTTAACAGATTAGTAAAGGATTGCTGGCAATTCTAATCGATTGATTCGATTATCACTTTTAGCAAATTAAAGTATTTTAATTATTAATTTATTAATTTATTAATTTATCGTTACCCCTCATAACCGATAGTTTCGATTACAAATAATAACGAATTGATAAAGGGAAATATGCTAATCATCATAACCAATAAGATGGTTAAAACCATTTAGCAAAATAAATTTATTTTAATTATTGGATTTGATTAAATAATTAATCGATTATTAACCATTGCGACCAATAGATTTAGTCGGAACGAATAATAAATTAAATCCTAATGTTTTGATACTTTAGCCCCAAATGGGAGGGAGCAAACCCTAATATATTAATATATTTCTCTAGGGTTGTTGTGATTTATATAATTAAAATTAATTAAATCAACTAAGTCGAATAATCGGGGATAATCCTAAATAATTATAAACCCTAATCCTAAGTTAATTATATTAATCCTAATTTTACAAATCAATTAAATTAATTAAGTTAAACCATATATAATTATTATTTAAACTTAACTAATTAAATAAATAAATAAACATTAGAAGGAACCTGGCTTGGATCACATGTGAGTGAGTTGAGTGCCCATGATATGGGCCTCCATCTATGATGCGTTGGATTTTCGCTGGTGGAGATCTGAGGCTATGATGTGAGGATGTATGATGCACCCTCGTAGCCCATGCGCGTGGGATCTCGCAGAAGAAACCTTTGCAAAAATATATTGGCACAGCAGGGATTCGAACACGAGACCATTTGGTTGCCAGCTCCCATCCATAGCCAACTGACCTGCGTGCCTTTCTTGTTATAACAATGATTTCACACGATGATGTATAATAAAATGAATGAATAGAAATTAAAAAAACACGCGGTACTGTAGATCTTCCCCTTTGTCGTGAAAGAAAAACAACAGACATACAGCCATGGTTTTTATTCCGTCGCGGCAACCGTAGCCCATTTAAACCTGCAAATCTTTCACCCAAAACGCATAATAAATATTCCAGACGAATTGTAAAAGTCTCACGAATCCGTTAGACTTCTTAGTTTCGGTTAATTCGCCCTATTTCAGTAAGCCCCAATTCCAAGCTTCACTAACCTAGCAATGGTGATTCTGTGTACCTGCACTTAAACACCAATCGAATTGCCCAGAAAGCTTGTAAACATCATCATGAATATAAATATACAATCAAAATTAGTTTATAAAGTCTGTATAACGAGAACTGAAACAGATTTTTTTTGCTATAACTGTGGCCATTTACACCAAGATTCCAAGGGCAGTGATGACTTGTAGTGATCCCAACTTGTTCAGAGAAGACCGATGGATTGTTTGGAATGCGTAGGGTAGCTTGAATTGGTTTTAGATTCCTTCTGCCATAGCCACTAACATTCACGAATTTTCGGTTCTGAACAAGGTTTTTTTTTTTTTTTGCGGCCACCCCCTTTGCATCTCCATCTCTCTTTTTATTTATAGTGAACCAATTAGGTTAACAAAACCATACCAAATCTTCTTGATTTACATGATTGCAATTTGATTTGGAGATGATATTGGAACTTTCTCTTTTAGTCCTCAATCAAATCTTACACACGGCTGTTTCTTTTCCTCCAAAAACAGACTCTTTTCCTTTTCCTTTTTTTTTTTATTATTTTAACAATCTAATAATAATAATAATAAATAATAATAGTAGTAAATAACCTAATAATAATAATTGATGAGAATAATAATAACTAGTAATAACATAATAATAATTTTAATAAGAATATATATAATTACTGAAACCTAAATAAAAATAATAAACTTAATTAATCCTAATACTAATCCTATTAATATTAAAAATTAATGATGTTAAATGTTAATAGTTAGTCATGATAAAATACTAATCTAAACAAATGTTAGTAAAACCAAAAAATACCCCCACGAGTGATAAATCCTTGTGATAATCAGGCCCAACATTTGGGTCCTAAACATCTGTTAATTATGCCTTTGTCTTAACTCAACCTGATTCATAAGAGAGCGGGTTTGACAATAGAAATGTCGAACCCCATGACTCTTATTTTTGAACCTTGATGGATTAACAGACGTAGATTTGATCGGGCAAATTTTAGGGTATGACAATCAGCAATGGCATCATCGTTCCTTCCAGCAACCATCGTCCTAATACAACCAACAACCAAAACAGACAAAGCAATATCGATCGTGTTAGATACACAAATCTAATACATCGGGAATAAATACATTAACAACTCTGACCAACTGGTCGACCATGTTCTGATACCTCTAATGTAACACCCCTTTTATAACCCCAAATATATCATACAATCACACAAAGTAATCATGCATAAGGAAAAAGGGCGCCACATGTTGATTTCAATCACAATTAATGAAGGATAGAAAAACACTTAGAAAGGGGGGCTTTGAATAAGTGTGACTTTAAAAACTCTTAAGATAAAAACAAATAACACAATTATTTTTATCCTAGTTCATTGTTAACGAAACTACTCCAGTCCACCCCCTTAGAGTGATTTACCTCAACTGAGGATTTAATCCACTAATCAATCTTGATTACAATGGTTTTCCACTTAGATACTGTCATACACCAAAATTTGCCTTCCACATCTCATCCATAATAATAAAAGGCTCGAGGGTTCCATCAGGGTATGCTCCTAGCCAAGAGCCTCCTAAAGCTAGGGTTTGAGGCTCTCTTGAGGAAATCAGCAAGACAAGATCCCTAATCAAGTTCTCCATGGCCCATGATGATCTAAGATAACTCTATGACAAAAGTCAAGACCCAACTCCAAAGGTTACTTGTTCAAACAGCTCAAAAGATTCCCAGTCAACTAGTTTGACCTAAAAGTAAACCATAATCAAAGCACAGTCAAAACCTCTCAATTTTGGTCAACATCAAGTGTGTGAGAATATATCCATCATTTGATCAAAGGTTGATCATGATCCATCAATAGAAACTCAGAAATGAACAAATGCAAAAAGGTTCAAATTAGGGTTTCTTTAGGAGAAAGTCAACTCAACTTTGACTGGCCATAACTTTCACATGGAACATCAAAAATTCGTCACTTAAAGCCTATTTGGAAGGAAATTGGATTCTCTACAACTTTGTCTCTCACAAGCCAAGTCCAGAAATGCTTCATTTGGGAGATATGATACAAAAGGTTACAGGTCCTTTTCAAACATCAATCAAAAGCAGTTTTTTGTCAAAGGGCATATGATCAAGATAAAATCTCCAAATGAAAAATATGTACCAAAGCGGCTTATAGAGGACATCTTGAGGTTTCCAAAAAGTCCTAGAACTCATTCATAGCTTAAAAATTGAGTGAGATTTGCCTTGTCAAAGTTGGGTAATTTTGGAGGCAAAATGTAAAATAAAAGGGGTTCAAATTGGATTTTTTTTGTAAATGGGTGTCATACCCTAATTTTGACCCCCCCCCTGAGATGTCACATCTCCAAACTTTTTCATCAGAATCAAAACAGATAGTCAAAATAGTCACTTGTTCATCTGGTGCTTAATCGGGGATATTCAAGAACAGAAGAGCTCAGGCAAAGGATCAATCAATAAAAGGATTAGTCTCCAATACAATCATAGGACTCAAAAAGCTTCATTATATCCACCTATGATTGATTAGACACCAATCATCAAGACTCAGGTATGCTTAGTTCACCAATCTAGGGTTTTGAGCCCATCAAGGACTGTAATCATGGATCACCTTTGGGAAACCCTAAAAAGCTCCAGGGAATTTATCAATTGGTTCAAATATCTTCAATTGGTTTATATGACATTATTCATTGGGCATTACACTTCAAATCAAGATCTACAGTCATGAACTTCATCTGGTCGACAATTAGGGTTTTTAACCTAATTCACATGGACAATTGACTTTTAATTAGGATATGGATCCAAAAATCAAAACATGGTTCAAGAACTTCAATTACCTCAATATAATCCATTCACATCACTCATTTGAGGAAGAGAACTTGATTCATCACAAAAGTCCAAGATTTCACTTCATTAGGAAAAAGTCAACTGTACAAGATTACCTTTGACTTTTGGGATTTTTGGCCAAACTATGACTTTTTAAGATCAATATCATCAATATATGATTATTAAAGTCATAGGGCAAAAAAAATTCAAGAAAATTCATCATGGATCAAAAAGTCAGGAATTAGGGTTTTTAAGGGCATTATGGGAACTTAAAATTTCACCTACACAACTCAAAAAATTCCAACATGAAAGTGGTAGATATTGCAAAATAAAACAACATCTTACATAGCAACTTTTTTCAAAAGATCAATCATTTGAGAGATTTAGGTTTTGGAAGTTATAGGCCTTAAAAACTAAGAAATTTTTCTAAGTGTTTTTAACCTAGTTTTCTTCCAACTTTGGGCTCATTTTTCACAATTTTCCCAAAAGATTCTGAAGAAACCCCAAACTAATTAATTGAAGTAGATATTTAGGGCTTTCCAAATTGTGCTCAACTTCCTCCAAATTCATTTTGAGCTAAGAGTTATGCTTGTTCAAAGTTGGCCTCATGAAGGAAAATTATAGGTCATGTATCATTTTGAAACTTTGCAATTTTGTGCATATGGTCTCACTAATGGATGCTACACGACCCATAACACATCTGCAAACATACCATGCATTAATTTTCACCATGGCATAAGGATTGAAGAAGATTCCCAAAACAAGAACATGTGATTTTGTAATCATTACATTTGTGAATTTATGGCAAATGATGATTCACCAATTGGAATCTTCTTCTAAGCCAATTAGAGCTCACTCTGCATCAGAAATGTTCCCTAAGATCATAAGAGATCAATGGATAGGGGACTAACTCGAAAATGCAATGATCACACTTTGATATTCTTTGAAATTTCTTCATGCTTAAGAAACCAAACTTACTTCACTAAGCAAGCTCACTATATCCAATTGCTCTGCATCATTTGCCTATAAATACAAATGCATTCCTCAGTATTGATCCCATTAAAGCAACTATATTCCTTGCTTTCTCCTTCTCTCTCTCATGCTTATGGTTTTTCAAAGTTCTTTGGCAAGAAGAATCGATTTCTTCAAACCAGAGCTCTTCTTTGGGAAATAAGCATTCTATCATCTTAAGGGGGTTCATTTGAGGTGATCCAAGCACTTGAATCACTTCTGTAAGTAGGAGAACACCATTGTTGCTTTCATTTTGGAGCTCGTGCAGTTGGAGGTCCATAGAGCAACTCAGAAGGTGTCAAGCAAATCCAAGCACATCAACATGTTCCTAGAGGTGTAGTGAAGCTATTCAGATGCCTGCAGCACATCTGTAACCACAGGATCACCAACCTCCATGTTCACTTGAAGCTCAAATAAAAGGGGCCGAGTAGAGTAATCCTGGAGCATTCAAGGTGCAATAAGTATTCAGTTAGCATCACTGAGTCCCAAGGAAGCTTTTATGATCATTCATACAAGCCCAGGTGCTCTCCATCATCCTCACGACCTTCAGTTTCAGAGGTAGGTTTTTGAACTCCACCTCTTTAATTCACGTACTTATTTTAATAAAGCTCAATACCAGTTCATTCAGTTTCATTAGAGGATCAAAAGCCCTCTACTCTCATGCATTTATTCCTCAGCATCATTATTTAATTTGATTTTTGAATTTTAGGGTTCTTCACGTATTTTGTTTAATTCAGTAGTTATAGTTAATATAAATTCATGTTAGTTATATATCTAGAATCGTGAGTGAATTTAGAATAAGTTTGTTGTTTACACTTTGGTCATTGGTTGAGAATTGAGAGATCTGGAAATTCAAAAATCCAAAAGGTAGAGGTTGAAGATGACAATGGTGGTGGCGCGCAAAATTCAAATCCAGGGTTAGAGTTTATTTTATTTTGAGTGGAAGTTGTTTTATAAACAACTACATCGTTATAGCCCAGTGGTAAAGAGAGTTTGTGAGAAGCGTGTGCCCAAGGTCTGGGGTTCGAATTCCCCTCGCCCTAGACCTTTTGATTTTATTTCTTTTTTTTGTTCTATGCACTTGAATAACATATGTATTGCAATGGAGTCACTCCATTGACACCAAGCGCGCGTTGGTTCAGTGGTGTTGTTTTGAGTAGTTGATTGCAAGGGCGTGGGTTCAAACCATGGTGAGACCAAATAATCTTTTTTATCACTATTTTCTTTAATTTTCTTCACAATTTCAACCAATTAACTCACCTATCAAATTAAATCATTTTCATTTCATTTTTTACACGCTTTTCACTTAATATATCTATTTTATGAATAACCCAAAAAATCACAAAAAATATTATTTATTTGATATATATTATTAGGTTTAAATTAACATATTTTTTTAAAGTATTTTAAAATACTTTAAATATAGTTTTCTCTTGATTTTCAAAACCTAATCTCTTGTAAATATCTTTGTGATAAAACCCTAATCATGTAGGTCTTAATTAGGTGTAGACTTTGTCTTAACCCTAATTAAGTTGACTTTTGTCAATTTTCAAAACTGTTTTCAAACTTTAATTAAACGGATGACTAAGGTTTTCAGACAACAAAACCTTGTGTCATTTCAAATCTTTCAACTGTTTCTCATAAACAGTAAATAATTTATCTTTGGGCCTCTAATAGAGTGTAATTCCCAACACCTTTTTCTTTTTCATAGTTTGTTTTCAAAAACTGTATATACAAAATCTTCTTTCTGTTTTCAAAACATTCTTTTGGTATTTGAAGGGCATTATTCCCGGTGAAACTCTTTAGATACCTATGTGACCTTTGTCCATCTTCACTTCTTCTATTTTAAAAAAAAACCTTTAACTGTTTATCATAAATATTCAACTGTCATCAATAAAACAACAAAATTGCTGGTGAGGCTTTGTACATACATCTTCAAAGGCCTCCACTCCATCCAGGTTAGGCTTTACAAGCTTTCATTTTTACAGTCTTCATTTAAATTACTGTCAAATATAAACTATTTATTATTTAGAACTACGTCTGAGTGCAAACCATAGGACAGTTAAACTATATATATATATTATAGGAATATGGCCTAGGATTGAGAATGTCTTCCCGGTGAAGGCTCTTTCCTAATTAGAGATCTGTAGTTCAAACCCTCAAGATGAATTATTCCCGCTGAAACATCTTGAAAAAGCCTTAGAACCCAAAATAGGACACATCCACCCAAGAGGAATTATTACTGGTGAAACCTCTTACCCATTTGCTTAAAGCCAAAATAAGTTCAAAACCACATAGCTTCCTCTTGTGCTATAACAAGGACCCTCGATGACCCTTGATTAGCCTCCTCTTGGGCTTTGTACAAGGACCCACAGGCTTCTTAAAAGCATTTCCAGCTTTCTCTTGAGCTTGTATACAAGGACCCATCAAGTTTCTTATAAATATAGGAACAGGTCTTTAGTCACCTTTTAGCCTACCCTGGTGAGTTTCTTATACTTTTCAAACCAGACTTTAAACAAGCCAAGATTGTCTCAATCTCATATTGAGCACACCTTTTGGAATGAGAGACATGGACAGTCTCTGTCACCCTTATCTTCATCAATCTTCCTTAACAGAGTCTAGGATCCGTAGTTATCTATCCTCAATCAGAGTCAGCCTTAATCTTGGGCTTTAAACAAGAAGTCTCAATTAGATAATTCTTCTGCCATCATTCATAATTCCCTGGAAAGGGTTAGCTTCCAAAAAAAAGTCAGTCTTTTAAAAGGTAATTTCCCCAGCTGAGTAAATCCCCTAGAAAGGTTCAGCCTCCAATCTCAATCAATAAAAGACATATTTCTCAATAAAGAGTCCGCCACAACCTTGGGCCTCATACAAGGCATGAAATAATGACTTCCCCAATCAAGTGTCAGCCTCAATTCTGGGCTTTGTACATAACACAAAGACTCCTTAGTTTAAGTCCATTCCCAATAGAGTTATCTCTCAGAATCAATAAAATAATAAATCAATCAAAAGCCTCAAGCTTGGGCCTCATACAAGCCAGCTAAAATCAAATCTTTTATACAGTAGATAGACATAGCTTATCTCTATAGAGAGATCTTTCTCCTATCTCACCACCCTCAATCAAACAAACATTTCAATTTCAAACATTCTCCCATTTAGGACTTTGAAAGGCATGCTCTGAGGAAAACAAACCCAGACTTGTACACTTTCCCTAATTTGGATGAGAATCCTTCTTTCATTTAAGAGGAATGTTGGTTCTCATACTTGATCAACCAAGTAGGCTCCCTCTCTTAATGAAATGAATTCAGTCATTCTGTCACTCTTTTAAAATGTTTGTGGTGGAATAGTAGAAATACCTCTCTATAAAGATAATTGTGTGTCTCTTTACTGTAAACAGAGATTTAATTCAAGCTTCAACCTTGAGCTTCTAGCAAGGCACCAAAAAATATTAATTTCCCTAATTAGTTCTCCGAACTACAAAAAGCTCTAACTTCCATTAGGGATATGTAGGCATGAGGCTCACAAGGAATCTCAGCGAGCTAATAAAAAACCAAAAATAGTCAGTCTGTCTGTCTTTTTCAAATCAATTCAATTCCTTCTCCTAACACAAAGGAGAAACTTTCCCAATAACAAGCCACAAACACAATCACATTGACACAGAGAAGGTTCCCGTAGAGTACTACGAATATGTAAGGTTCCCCCGGACTCCAAAATTTCTAGTCTAGGTGAATCCCCACACTTAGCAAACTCCTAGGGTTTATTTGATATCTTTTTCCCCTTTCCTACTCATTAGGATAATTAAAAAGTTCGTGTGATATCGTAGGAAGAACTGAAATAAAATTCATCCCGCCACGGGCGCATTCTCCTTCCAAATTTCGCGTGAAAGGTCTAGCGTGCCGTCCTCCCAAGTGAAACGGGGAGGTAAAAAAAATGACACCACAATGGGCCTATCCTTTTATGACTTAATCTTGGTCCACAAGCTATTCAAGTAATCCTAACCATGTCCCACAAATTATACCATTTTATTTGATTTTAATATAATTGTATTATGATTTAAAGTGATATAATTAAAAGAAAAAATCAAAGATTGGACTTAGCAAATTATATTGACCAATTCCAATCACATTTATGACAAAAAGGAAATATAATTTCGTGACATATTGATTGGAAAACGATTGGCACAGGATTGGACAAAAATAGAAGGTTTTGATAAAAGTTCCAAATCAAATTTTCTCAAAACTTCAAGATTGGATGCAAGAGATTTTTGGACTTTCTTTTAAACATAATTCACTCACTATAAGTAGATAACATAGTGCACACGAATAGGGGTGGGAAAATCTGATCAGAAGCATACTTGCAAGAACTCGAAAAGTCATCAAAAACTCCAATTCGGTTTGGGAGAATTAGAGTACTTCAAGAGGTTTCAAGGATTGCAAAAGGTTCGTGGGATCACTCTAAAGCTACTTGGATACTTACTCTGCATCAACACCCTCAGATTACTCTCCAATTAGCCTAGGAATGTGCTTTTAAAAACATGGTCGATTAGAAAGATTCATGCGCATCCATAGCAAATTGATTGTGTATTCTGTTTGTTCTTGGTCTCCTTGATGTTTCTAAGTGATTTAATTGTGGTTTGCATGTTTAAAACGTAAATCACCATTGTTGTACGAATTAGGGTTCTTGATTTAGAATTGGGATTTTTTGTTAGAAGTAAAATTAGGACAAATTAAGGGCATCTCCAAATTCGTATGGTTTAAACGAAAAGATTGCAGGGGTCGCGAAGAACTTATATGAACACATGCGATATTCGTTATTATTGAGGTGTGTTTGCTACAAACGAAATCATAGCAAGTTCGTAGCTAAATATGCAGGTTTGTTGTAGGTTTTGTTGAAGAAGATGACAAGGTGTTATGAAATGATAGGCCCATTTGAATTTCACGCTAACTTCCTTGTGTGTTGCATTGATTACGCATATAATATATTGGCTGTATTGTTTGAACAACTAATCACGTTAGTTGTAGTGGTGGACGCGCGTTGTGTTTATCCCTAGGGTCCAGGGTTCGATCCCTGGCCCTCACCATATTTTTTGTATAATTTTTTCAGTCCCTGATCCCATGCGCCTGCAACCCTAGGTATCACCATGTACCCTCAAAATCTGACCAGTAAAGCTCTATTGCCTTAGATCCAACATACCCAGCCTTGATCCCTATACCATGAACCTTACAGCCTGCCATACTGAATCAGAACCCCTATAAACTAATTTATTTTATTTAATTTATATATTTTAATTAATTCATTTTAATATTTAATTATATAATAAATTATTTTCTTAAATATATATATGTATATATATCATAAATATTAAAAATCCAATTTATTGTTCATCCCGATTAAATCCATTGATCGTGATGGGCAATAATCGATTTTTTCTTAAAATACTTATTTCATTTAAATAAATAGTTTTATTTGGCTAAAAGGTTTCAACCATTTTATTGGTTGCGGTGATTAGCCTATTCTCTTTTCCTCATTTTAATTCATTATTATTTTTAATCGAATCAATCGATTACGAGGGATAATGATACAAATTAAATTATTAAAATTCCTAAAAAATACTTTTATTCGTTATTAGTGATAATTGAATCCATCAATTAAAATTGGTAACGATACAACTACTAATTTTTTAACTATGGTGATCGAATCTATTGATCATTACGGTTAATAGTATATACTAAAATCAAGGTTATACGCCCAAATCCTAAAACACTTCCCAAACCCTTTTCAAAACTATGAATTATCACAACTACGATAGACCACTCAAAAAGCCGCCATAACCATATCAAATTAAATTCTAATTTTAAGGGCGTACAACCTTTCACCGAACTACGTAGACTCTGATCCTCCATAAGAAGATACGTAGGCACTTGGAAACAAGGCGAGTCCCCCTCCTCCAAACTCTAATCATGTCAATAATTAGCCTTTAACCCTATTAACTGTCTGTTACCTTTCTTTATTTTTTTGCCATAAACCTTGATCTTATAATGTAAACCTTAGGAAAGGGTTTAGGGTGCCTAACAACTTCCCTCGACCTGAATATAGTATCTTATCCCGAACCTCTGTAATTGTGTAAAGGTTTCCTATTCGCCTTGGTAGAATAGGTGGTGACTCTAAAAGGTTAATTTTAGGGCAGGTTGCTACAGCTGGCGACTCCACTGGGGACAACACTTAATGGCGAATACTATCCTCCTATAGGTTTTGGCAGGGTTTAGGTTTGGTAAAATTTTAGGGTTTGGCTAATTTTCCATTTTTAGGGTTTGTGTTTGTTTTTGTTTTATTTTTGTTTTTATTTATTTTTGCCTAAAATTATTTAATTATTTATGTTTATATATTTTATTTAATTGGCATAATTGTTATATTATATGCACTGCTAGGTATATTATGTTGTGTTAAAACCTAAGTGTGGGAGTTATCCTTGAGACCAGGGGGACTTGAATCGCCTACGAGTCTCATTGATAACTCCACTCGGAGTGGGATGAATATTCGGAAATGTCCAAAACGAGGCTTGACTTTGTTGAGGGCAGGACTGGGTATTTAGCTGATCTCTCCGAGAACCTACCCCAAAAATTCGAACCTCATTGGATAAAATGAGTTGTTCTAAAATCCAAAGAGACAAAATGTCTCGGAGGCTACGAACGACCCCATGAGACCTTATAGAACATTCCCATGGAAAAGGGTAGGCTCTCTAGAGCCGCTACGTCGAATCTATGAACTTAGAATATATGTGATTATGTGATTTGATTTGTATTATCATTTTTGTTATTTTTGTTTTTTTTCTTGTTATTATTATATTTTTTGGGTTTGCATGCATCATTCTTCATATGTATTTTTATCATGTCTTATACACACAATATATATATATATATATATATATATATATATATATATATATATATATATATATATATATATTCTATTGGTGAATATGTAGGAAGGATGAGTACTAAGAATCCCATTATCCACTTTGCTGTTTCTACTCCAGACATCAAGAAATTGAAAATAATCAAGGAAAAATTACCATCGGGTGCTTTGGATAGGTTTGTGATTCGCTGTGGAAATATCTTGGATTTGCTAAGGGTAAAAGTGCAAGAGGAGGCTATTACCGCTTTGGTTCAATTTTATGATCCGCCGCTTAGATGTTTCACTTTTCAGGATTTTAAGTTGGCTCCAACTTTGGAGGAGATAGATGCTATGTTAGGATTTTCAAGGACTAAAAAGGAATTTTACACAGGTGGTGGTAAAGAAGTAGACTTTTGTAACTCGGTGAATTGACTTTATTATTTTAAAGCAACAATGTTGCGGTGAGCATGAGTCGCCACCGACTTTTATTTTGTCCAACGTTAGGAAAGGTAAAAAGTACAGAAAAAGACCCTTTTTAAAAGAAAACGGGTTCGGGGGGTAAGTTATGAAAAGGGAAGGTGCAAGCACCCTTTTCATCCGTAGTTATCTACGGGCTCTTAATTTACTTAGCTCATGTTTGTTTTGTTTGATTTAAATTAAAAAGGGACTTAAGGACTTTAGCGTAAATGCGTAGCCTTAGTCTTTGAAAGAGTATTGAAAAGATGTTTTTTAATTGAGCTAGGCAGGTTAAGAGAACTACCCTAATTAACTGGTCTTTTTCTGTAATTTTTAAAGTTCCCAGGACTATCCATACTATATAGGAGTAGGTAGTCCTTGTTATATTGGACGTGTACGGGACATCGAAGGGTCATCGACGACCGTTGAAGGCAACATGATAGAGGTACCTTTAGCAAATTCGAAGGGACAAATCATCTTTTTTTGCAGGCAACAATCGAGGGTCAAGATCGTGTATTCGTAGGCAACTTCAAGGGTCATCGAGGGACCATGATCTCTGATGATTTTTAATCGAGGGACATTTGCTATTGGGTACCTCTATATTCGAGGGACACGACCATATAATTGAAGGCAACCAAGAGGGGCGTACCGTAGAGGTGAGTGTGTGAACAAGTAATAATAGTGTGTAGTTTTCGATTATTTATCTTTGAATTAGTGAGCTAGCGTTCAATTTGTTATCTTTCCATACAATCCTATTAAACTAGCAGTTAAATATATGCAGAAAAATTAAAGTGCAGAAAAATAAGGATTCCTACGCTATTACATGGCTTCGGGCGGGGGTTTACAATGAAAACCAAATGGGGATAAAATTATTACAACACCAAATGAAGATTAAAGCAAAATAAAATGATAATATGTACAAAATATTAAGCAAAGCTTGTGAATGTCCATGAAGATAATCCAAACGCCTCAAGACTAATACCTCACAATCAAAATAAAAGGTTAGTAACAAGGGATAAAATAATAGATGAGAAAAAGAAATTAACAAAAAAGAACTAAAAAAAAAATATAAATGTCAAATTCTAAAGAGAAATTAAAACAAGACAATATTTTTTTTGTGTTTTTAATAATATAAAAATCTAAATTCTAAGATGATATTTTTGGTGTTTTTAATATTTTAATGCCTTTTATTCTTTTTAACATTTTTAGTTAGTAAAAAAAAAATTGCAGCCAATTAAATATGGGGTGTTTAAAGAAAGAGACATGACCCACTAATTCTATGGTCCATAAAAAAAATCTAATTTTCATTAGTAAAAAGAAGTTAAAATAAAAAATGGCAAAAAGAACCAATTTGAGACGTCACCACTTCATGCTTCAGTAGGAAATACATACTGCTCCTTTTTCATTTCTCATAAAAATAAAAGAAGAAAATAACTCCAATTTTGACTTTTTCAAACCAATGAGGTCCAATAGGCAATTGACACATAATTGAAAAGAAAACAAACGAAATCAGACTCATAACTTTCTCTTCATCTCCTCTTAGTATCCTCACAGAACCCACACAATACAAAAACGTCACCATAAAAATACAACCCAAATTCTTAAGCAAATGTATCACCATAAAAAAGGGGAAGCGACTAGAGAATGGGATCTACCTTATTTACGGAGCTTGAAGCGGTTCACCGACGAACACATGGTTGTAGCTGCGGGAGTGACGACGCGAACGATTCGTGGACGGATCGTGGCCACTGTGGCCGGCCGAAATGGTCGTCGGTGATTCTCTGGCGTGGCGGTGTTGGTGTTCGTTGGTGGATCGGATGTTACACGATGGTGGCCCGCGGTCTGCAGTGAGGCGGCGGCTTCGATTTTGATTTCGTTTCGAGTCTCTTCTTCGTCTATCCCTCTGCTTTTGTTCATTCACTTTTCCTGAAAAAAATGACTTGAATGGGAACAACAAAATTACATATTAGTGATGATTCATGATTGGTGTTAGTGTTAGAACACTTGCATAAGTGTGCAATTTCTCCTGTGAAATTATGTATAAATTATATTATGTTGTGAGTTTAATTGAAAAAAAAAAAAGACTTGTTAGCTTAATGTCTTTGGTTGGTTTGTGACATTGAAGGTTTATGAATTGTTATGGATGAAAGTTAGTGTTCAATTTATGAATTGTTATCGATGAAAGTTAATGTTCTGGGTGAATGGATGATATATGTTTATGTGATGATCTTGGTGAAGATTCATGAATGGTTTGTTGCAGGGTGATTGGTTTAGGTGACACAGGTTTGTGTTGTAAAAGACTGTTTCATGGTGTATTGAAAAAGATAATATTTTTGTTTGCTGGGAAAATGGTTTTGTACGTGAAAGTTGTTAGCGCAACATCGGGGGAGGGTCGAGTCGGGAGCATTGTTTAATTTCGGGGACATTCCTTTGAGCAACACCTTTGTGGGAGAGACACCACTTCTCCACCTAAAACCTTAAGGTGATAGGTGAGTGGGTTCTCCCACTTATATATGCTCAAGTCACCCCACACATTTCCAATGTGGGACTATTATCCACACTCACACTTGATTCTCAACACTTCCCCTCAAGTGTGAGTCTTACACAATGCTCCCCCTCATGTGGAAGTTCCTCTTCCACATACACTTGTATCTGTTGACTTCAACTACATGTATCCGTTGATTCTCTTCAACTACATGTATCCGTTGACTTTCAACTACAAGTTTTAGCCGGTCCCTTTTTCTTGAACCAAAGGCTCATGATACCATTGATAGCGCAACATCGGGGGAGAGTCGAGTTCGGGAGCATTGTTAATTTCCGGGAGATTCCTTTGAGCAACACACCTTTGTGGGAGAGACACCACTTCTCCACCTAAAACCTTAAGGTGATAGGTGAGTGGGTTCTCCCACTTATATATGCTCAAGTCACCACACACATTTCCAATGTGGGACTATTATCCACACTCACACTTGATTCTCAACACTCCCCCTCAAGTGTGAGTCTTACACAATGCTCCCCCTCATGTGGAAGCTTCTCTTCCACATACACTTGTATCCGTTGACTTCAACTACATGTATCCGTTGATTCTCTTCAACTACATGTATCCGTTGACTTTCAACTACAAGTTTTAGCCGGTCCCTTTTTCTCGAACCAAAGGCTCATGATACCATTGTTAGAGGGACATCGGGGGAGGGTCGAGTCGGGAGCATTGTTAATTTCGGGGACATTCCTTTGAGCAACACCTTTGTGGGAGAGACACCACTTCTCCACCTAAAACCTTAAGGTGATAGGTGAGTGGGTTCTCCCACTTATATATGCTCAAGTCACCCCACACATTTCCAATGTGGGACTATTATCCACACTCACACTTGATTCTCAACAAAAGTGGTCGGGAAATTGTGAGATCAGTTGTTGGAATTTAGAAGTGACTAGATCACCGGCCCGTGCTTCGCACGGATATATTTGAAATAAAACTTCAATTTTTTTATAATAGTTGATATTTAATTTTTTATTTGCATATAAAATTATTTTAAAAGTCATTTAGATTATGTTTAAAATTATACTATTAATTTTTTAATGTGAAAGCATATAAAATAATCTTGTAGGCCATATAGATTATGTTTGCAATTATACTATTAATTTTTTAATATGAAAGCATATAAATTATCTTGTACGCAATTTAGATTATGTTTGCAATTATACTATTAATTTTTATTAATTTTTATAATGTGAAAGCATATAAAGTTATTTTGTATGCTATTTGGATTATGTTTGCAATTATACTATTAATTTTTTAATGTGAAAGCATATAAAATTATCTTTTAGACCATTTAGATTATGTTTGCAATTATATTATTAAGTTTTTAATGTGAACAAAAATAAATTAGATAAAAAATCTATTATGATAATTTAAAATAAATAAATTTAAAAAAAGAAATATTAATCAACTAAAAAATATTATTTAATACTTCTTTGTAAACTACATTTAATGTTGTATCTATATCTCCACATTCATCGTTAGTAACCAATATCTTCAACTATTTCCTTGAAGTAACCCTTGATATGGAAACATATAGTTGTCCATGAGAGAAAATTAGTTGTGGCAGATATACTATATGAGTGGATGTTCTTGATATGACAACATATAGTTGTCTATGAGAGAAAATTAATTGTGTAGATATACTATAACATGTTTGAGATGCAGATTTCTATTTTTATTTATTTCATTATTAAAATGATCAATTACAGTTCAAGACATTCGATATGTATTAATGTGTATAAGACCGTGAACCAAAACATGCCAAAACATTTAAACACAAATGTTAATTACATCGCTTCTGTAAAATATCATAAAAGAAATATGTGAAGAATAAATAATACTTTTTTATATTTAACATTTTTTAGGTGATAGATGATTAAGAAATTTTAGTTTATATTACTTTACATTAAACATTTGTCTAAACATAATACATTTTTGTTCAATATATACTTTATATAATGTGATCTATAAGATAAAAAAGAAAAAACACATATAATATAATCACAAAAATTTGAGAAATCATTATACTTATTATACAATACTTACATCTATGTCGAATTGTAACATTACACTCATAAAATAACAAACTAACAAAAACTATATCAATAAAATAGGATTTTTATTGAGACATATATTAGAGTTAAAGATATTTACTTATGTGGCCACATGAACGATCATTTCACAAAATTCTCAAGCAAGCAACAATGATGCACCAGAAATTTATGATCTTCTCCTAATTCGAATCAATCAATAAAAGATGATTAGATAAAAATATAAATTAGATAGAAAGTTACAATAAAAGACAAATACAATTTGTATCAATATAAAAGAGAATTTAAATATTTATAATATAATAATTTGAGTCTCTATTATACCCCAAAAATTAATGTTACAGAGTATAAATTAAGAGAGACTAAAATTTTTATTATACAAAATTGAAGAGCATCACAAACGTTTGTGTTTAGAACACAATGATAATGCAATATCAAATATTTATATACAAAATGATGACTGACTACATAATAACAAATAATGACTAATAAAATTATTAATTAATTTTTTTATTAATACAATAAATAAATGATCATAATAATAAAAGAATATGAGTTACAAAATATTAAAAAATGTAAATCAAAAGTTAAGAATATAAGTTACAAAATATATTCATTTATTGTATCAAAATCTTGGAGTAACAATCTAATAAACTAAAAAAAAATTATAATAATGTAATTGTTTAACTTATTTATTTTTTCTCAAAATATTATAAAATTAAAAACATTTTAATAAATATATTTGTACTATAGTAAATCATGAATAGAATTTTTTATAGTAATAATGATAAATTATAAAACTAAATTCATTATATTATAAAAAAATTCAAGTAGATAATTGAAATTAATGAAATTTTACATTAATAGTTTAATAATATTAAAATATATAATTCTATATTTTAATAAAATCTTGTACTAATAATCTAATAAATTTTAATAAAAAATAATTTAACATGTTGGCATATGTGGTTTTTCTATACAAATTATAAAATTCAAAATATTTTAATAAATTATTTTTATTATAATAAACTATGAATTGATTTTTTAAATATTTATTTATGCAATTTTATTTCTTAAATTTTAAAATATTTTTTATAACTCATTTATCATGTAACGTTTAGGAAATTAATAGTTTAGTGATGTTTTTATTATGTAACTTCCATGAGTTAAAAGTATTGAAGAGTTTTTAAAAACTAATTTACATTTAGTATTTTTTTTATTTCTTCTATATTATAAATTATTTAAATAAAGAATCTTAATACATAATTTCATGAGTATAAAAAACTGACTATTGCAACTATATATGAAATTTACAATTACTTTATAATTTAAATTTTTAAATTTTGATTTATTACTTTTAATTAAATTTAAAATGTATGAGAGAGAGAGAGAGAGATTTTTTAAATTATATTTTAGAAATGATAAATATAAATTTAAATTGTATTTATATTTTTTTTAGTTCTTCTCTATTATAACATTGAAGGGTTAAAACATTATATACATAAATTAAATTATAAAATAACATGTTTGCAAATAAAAATAGAATGATAGAGATACACTAAAATATTGAGATCAACTTGTTCAATTTTTTTATTAATGTTTGAATTTGAAGTGAAATATTTTAATTATAAAATTTTAACATACTTAATTGTTTTTAAATTTTATATTAAAATATGTAAAAATCAAACCATACTTATATTATTTAAAATAGAAAAAAATATGGTGTACCTTACAATACTCCATAATAAAAAATTTCTTCTACCTTAATTTGAATTTTCAATAAAAATGATAAAAAAATATTTTATTATAGGTTATTTTACCAAATACAAAACATAGTCACATATATTATTATAAGTAATATCATATAATATAATTACATTTACTTGTAATTAATTATAAGTTTCACAAAATTCATATACATGTATAAAATTAATATCGAAAAATTAACGTTATACAAAAAAACAAAAGTTATAAATATATTGTTTTCATAATTATAATCTTTAGAATAATATTCCTCACAGATCCAATCAAAAGTTAGTCTTTGCCAATTAAAAATTCTATTTTTTAATTAATGGTTGCTCAATCGCTCGTTATCGTCAGACAAAATATGTGACTTAATTTGAAAAAAAATTATAATTGATCAAATCTCCTATTTGATATATAATTAAAAAAGATAAATGAAAAATAAAGACAAAAAATGGAATAGACTTGAAATTTCTTACCCTTTTTAATTCTTCCAATTAATTATAGAAAAATAAAAGTGAACTACTTTTTTCTCGATAAAAAATGTGATTCAACATCTCTTTATCGTCTGACAAAATATGTGACTCAACATGGAAAAATAAAGAAATTTCATACGTTTTTTTATTGTTCCAATTAATTATAGAAAAGGAAAAGTGAACTCATGTAATATATTAGTCTAATTATCTTTTAACCTTTGTCAATCCAAATTTTAATTATAGTCAAATGTGATTTACCAACTAACTTTTTTCTCCATAAAAATGTGATTCAACCTGAAAATTCAACAAATAATGAAATTATAACTATTCAAATCACATACATGAGATAATAAAAATGAACTATATAAAGTCAGAAGGAAAAAAACCTTCAAAATTACATAAATTTCATATTCTTCCTTTAACTATATGAAGGAGAATGTAAATTCAAATAATATAGTCGACCAATTCACAGTTAACATTGTCAATTGAGGAAAATGAAGAGAAAGTTTTTAAAAGAGAAATGGAAAAAAAAATGAGATTGAAGATCATTTCTTTAGGTATTTATAATGAATGCATAAAATTAAATTAAATAAAGATTGATTGGATAATAAAAAACATTCAAAGTATATTTTTTTATATTTGTAACGGAAAAAGTTAATAGTTATTTTTGTAACGCATTTATATTAATACATTTATATATTTTAAAAATTGATTAGTCAACCCATTATTTATCAAAATAGTAACAGATAATAATAAATAATAATAAGTATTTCACCAAGGACCTATTCAAATAGTATTTAGTATTTTTATGATATCTTTAATGAAGATTAAAAACAAAACAAAAAAAAAAAACTAATAACAGTATTAAGTTGTGGAGTAGAAAAAAAATTGCTATCATTATATTGTCTTTTATATAAGAATTTCTAAATCTATATATTACCTAAAATTATATTCAGTTTGCATTGTCAATTTATAAAAAAAAAAGAGAAAAGTTTTAAAAGATAAATGATAAATAAAATAAAATGAGACTGGAGATCCTTTCTTTTAATATTTATAATGAATGCATATAATTTAAATTAAATAAAGACTCATTGGATAATAAAAAATGTACATTAAAGTATATCTTTTTATATTTTGAACCGAAAAAGTTAATAGTTAATTTTGGAAAGCATTTATACTAATACATTTATATATTTAAAAAAAGATTAGCCTATCAATTATTTATCAAAATAGTAACCGATATGGAATAAGTATTGCACAAGGACCTATAAAAGCTTATTTATGGTATCTTTAATGGAGATTAAAAACTGAAAAAAAAAACTAATAATGATGGAAAGTTATGGATTGAGAAAAAATCGATATTTATTTATAATAATTCAAATCAAATAATGTTATTACTCTTAAAAATATATTATTTTTTATAAGAATTTCTAAATCTATATATTACCTAAAATTATATATTATATAGAAACAACTATTTTTTTAATCTTTCACTAATAAAAATATGACATAAAATAAAACCAAATGAAATAGTATTATAATTTTATTTAGTATACCAAAGACTATTATAATTTTATAATATATTACAATATTTTAAACTAAAAGATGTTAATAATGTTTTTTTCAATGTTTCAATATTTCAATTTAATTATGGATAACTTAATTTTTTTTATAGTTTTCTATATTTTTTTTTAGTCATAACAAAAATGCAAAGGAAAATAAGACATAAAAAAAATACATTATTACTATTAGAATTAGATCAATATTTAAAGTTAGAAATAAAATTAAAACATAAAAATGTTACTATTTTTTTATAGAATTATGTATTTTATATTTTAATGTGTTTTCTTTATTATAAGGAAATATAAGTATATATATTATTTAAATTATATTTTATATAGTAGTATCTATTTTGTAATTGTTCCTTAACAATTATAAGGGGAAAATAAGACTAAATTAAATAGTGTCAAAGGCTATTATAACTTTATATTGAATTAAAATATTTTAGGCTAAAAAATTTGTCTTAACTATTTATTATAAATAAAAAGATTATATAATATTCATATTTTTTAATATTTAAATCCTAATAGTGATGGTTTAATATTATTATTATATTATTATTATTAATAGTGATGGTTTGATATTATTATATTATTATTAATATTATTTATTTTAATAACAATTTATTATAAATAAAAAGATTATATAATATTCATCTTTTTTTAATATTTAAATCCTAATAGTGATGGTTTAATATTATTATTATTATATTAGTATTATTAATAGTGATGTTTTAATATTATTATATTATTATTAATATTATTTATTTTAATATTATTATTAGTTGCGGTATTGAATTGGAGTTGGTGTGAAGAATTAAAATAAGAGTGATAAAAATTCTTAATTTTAGTATGATGCCACATAAGCATTAGGATCATAACATGATGACACGTAGGAATTTGGATTAGGGTTGTGTCCAAGGTTGCTATCATGACAACCTTGGATTTATATTAAGTAGATATTTGTACGGCCTGTCTTTCCGATGTTAAGGGTTAATCGTTAGTCTTTATAATGTACAGATTTGAGACCTAAAGTTAAAAAAGGCAAAAATAAATATAATAACAACTTTGATTGAAATTGAATGAAAAAATATTGAAATTGATTGAAAATTATTTCTTGTTCCTTAAGACAACCAATATGCTAGAAATATCATCAAGCTATATTAAAACTTTTCTTTTTTTGGATTTTGAGTTATAGAATGCATAAAATTGTGACATAAATAAAAAATATTTTCTTTTAAAAACCTATTAATTAAAAAAACGAAATAAATAATAAAATAATTAAAAATGCAATTTTTGGAACATTGAACAAATCTTTTTGAATATCTTTTTATTTTATGATTTTTTTGATATATTTTTTTTAATATAAAGTGAATAAAGTAAAAAAAACATTTTTTTTAAATAATAAATAAATAAATACGAAAATAACATTTAAATATTGAAAAAAACTTATTTTTTGTGATTTTTGAATATAAATGAAAATAAAATTAAAACTAAGGTAGAAACAAAATGAAAGGAAAAACTATCAAAAGTGAGATTCGAACCCAACACCTTGCACTTGCAAATCTTATCTCCTTACCAATTGTGCTACATTATTTATTTGAAATAAAAAGCGAATTGAAAGTATATGAAGCATCGACCAGGATTTTCTATTTATTAAAATATAAGCAATTTAAGAATAAACTACTATATTTTTTAAAACAGACTTTAAATCGAATATTTATAAAATTCAAGATGTCAATGTAAATGAACCCGAGATTTTTATAAAATCCAGTTTTTTGAAATAGTTTTTGAAATTTCGAAAAGTGTGGGTAAATTTTGGGGTACAACAACTTTACAGATTTGGCAAAAGCTTTAGGAGTATCCGCTACGGATTTGAAATCTAATTATAAAACTGATGGTGAGGTACATGGGATCAAAAGATCTTACTTAGAAACTCAAGCTTTAAGTTATGCTCAAAGGAAACAATGGGAAACTTGTGGACATTTTCTAGATCTCTTAATTTTCGGTGTTGTCTTATTGCCTAAGAACATTGATTATGTTGATCCCGCCACGATTCATGCTTTCTCTTCTTTTAGGATTTTTGATAAGGATTCAACTCCTACCATCCTTGCTAATATTTACTATGCTATCCATACTCGGTGTGAAAGGAAAAGAGGGATGCTATTTTGATGTGTTCACTTACTATATTCTTGGTTGACTTCGCATCTTTACAAGGCTAGTTATTTGATTAAAGATTTAACTAGATATGATTGGTCTCAAAAATTGAGGGCTCTCCAATCGGATTCTATCTTATGGTATGCAAAGAAATTAAATTCCGATAAGATCATTTACAAATGTGGAGAATTCAACAATGTGCCTTTAATGGGAACTTTAGGTTGTATTAATTATAACCCCGTGTTAGCATTGCGCCAATTGGGCCATTCTATAGATTGTGAACCTTCCAAACAACAAGTGCAAGAATTAATTTTGCATGACAACGGAAAAGGTGAACCAAGAACATTGAAGAAAGTAATTCAAGCTTGGAAGCATGTTCAAAGAAAAGACTTTGGGCCAAAAAATATTATTGCTAAAGAACCTTACACTAAATGGGTTCAAGAAAGAGTTGGAAAGATTTTGCTTCCTTTTGTTGTGGATCCCGCTGTAGCAACCTGCCCTAAAAATAAATGTTTTAGAGTCGCCACCTATTCTAAAGGGCGAATAGGAAACCCTACGCAGTTAAGAGATCGGGGTAAGATTATTATAATCAGGTCGAGGGAAGGTGTTAGGCACCCTCAACCCTTTCCTATGGCTTTGAATCTAAGGTAACAGTTTTATGGCTAAAATCCTTAAGCCAAGGTTCATGCTTTCAAGGGTTAATAATTAAGGGAAATAAAATCGGGAAAAAAATGAGATTTAGAGGGAAGGGGACTCGCCTTGTTACCAAGTGCCTACGTATGTCCTTATGGAGAATCAGAGTCAACGTTGTTCGGGCACAGGGTTGTACGCCTTAGAATTTGATATGGAGTGGTTTGAAGGCTTTTTGAATGGCCTATCGTAGTTTTGAATTTGTGTTTTGGAAGGCATTTTGAATTTCCTGATCGAAGGGATGAAAATCCATAGTTTGATTTGAAGTGTTTTAGATTTGGGCGTACAACCCTGATTTGATATGTCACTGTTAGATGCGATGATCAATAGGTTTGATCATTATAGCTAACGGATTAATGGGGTATTGCTGGTTACTCTGACCGATAGATTCAATCATCGCGGGCAGCAAATAAAATGTATTTTAAATTTAATATTTTTTATCTCTTGTCTAATGCGACTAATAGATTTAGTCGGGTCGAGAAGAGAATTAAATTAGAATGAGTTAAGTTATTAATAAATAAATTAAATTGATCAAAAATTATTTCTCATCTAATGCGACTAATAGATATAGTCGGTTCGAGGAAAAAATTAAATTTAATTATCAAAAACAAATGATTAAATAATTAAAGCTTTTTTTATAAAATTAATTAGAATTTATTTTAAATTTGTATAGGGGGTGTATTTTATTTAAGGGTAGCAATTTGGGGAGTGTTAAAAGTAAAGGGCCAAGCCCAATAGATTCTTTGGCCCGTTGTGATTCAACGTGGTGCAGGTGTACGCGCTGTGGTGCGCTTGCTAGATCTAGACCGTTGCATCAAATATAATGGTCCGTATGCTTCCTGAGGCAAGGTGCATGATAAGGGAGAGGCACTGAATCATGTTCAGTATGCCAACCCCGTGGCTATCGTAAAGCCACGTGGCTTCAATCCAACGGCTCGGGGGAAAATACCTTGATTTCTATCCTTTTCCATTTCTCATTTCCTCATCTGCTTTCTCTCTCTTCTTGATCCCTCTCTCCCCCGTTCTCTCATCCAAACACATGAACCCAGAACAAAAAGCCATCGTAACCAAAGCGCCACCGTGAACCGCCCTGAGAACCGCCTTCCAACCCAGGTTTCCAGTTGATACTCAACCGGAACCTTCAAATATCCATCCCCATCCGAACCCAGAAAACCCAGAAACGTTTGTGAACCATGAACTTCATCGTCCCCCAACCCTAATTTGAACCCTAACCCTTGAAATTCCCAGATTTAGGCAAAACGAAACACAAACATGCAATCAAACAAAAACCCTAAGCTAAGTGTTCGATTCGGTACCTTATGTTCTTGAATTGTTGGATCGTGTTAACTCCAAATCCTCTCCTAATCCTCTTCTTTCTCTCTATTTGCAGGTTCAGATGAAGATTATGGCATCGAGAGTTCGTGTTCGCGACAACTCAAGTCTCCAGAATCCCCCCTCTTCTGATTATCTTTAGCTTTATACTTAGGGTTAGATTTCTAATTAGGAAATGTTAGATTAGATTCCATTAGGTTTTAGGATGTGATTCGTGTAAATTAATTTGTAATATTGTTTGATTTAATGAAACTTTTGATTTCTTTTCTCAGATTTGATTTCATTCTGTTTTAAGATTAATTTGCGTTTTCCTTTGATTGAGCTTCGTTTCTGATCCATGGGCTTGGGTTTGTGACGATGGATATTAGGGTTTCGTTGGTGATGTCGCAGCGTCGCAAGGAAGGTTTGGAGGAGGACGAAGGGGAACAGGACTCGGGTTCAGTCCGGTCCAAACCCTAACCCACTTGTCTGGCCCACTTGACCCAATTAGCTCCAAAACCGGTCCATTCACTCTTTGGTTCATCCCACTCAGCCCATTAATTAACCGGTCACACTAATTAATATGACAACTAATTTTAATTCTAATCAAAATAATCCTAATAGTTAACCTAAAGTATAATAATATCAGTCCTGATTAATCATTCAATTATTACTAATATCACCAACAATAATAATTAACATTAATATTAAAAATGATAATAATAAAAAAACTCCTAATGATAATAATAACCAATAATAATAAAGTAACTAGTACTAATTAATAATAATAGACTGACCATAATATATTATAATGATTAAATCATAAATTTTTGCAAATAATATAAAAGGATATTTCAAATAACCAATCAATTAGAAATACATGATTAAGTGAATAAATCCTTAAAATAAAACAAATGGGCCAAAAACAAATTAGATTCCAAATATTTGCTATTCACACCTTTATTTTATTTTAACCAATTTATAAGGGAGTTTTATAAGAGGTCGGGTTTGTAGCGGGGAAAATCTGATATCGAAGCCATGGTATTGACTCGAATCAATATTCCGTTTTGAAATCGCCACCGCGCTTTATTTTTTCAAAGGAAAAGGGAAAAGAACGTAAAACCCAAAGTTTTGTTTTTAAAACAAGAAAGAGAACTCAGGTTCGGGTGTTGATTATATGAGGGGAAGGTTTAAAGCACCCCTCATATCCGTGGTACTCCACGGGAACCTTTTTGAAAATCTGTGTGTGTGTGTGCTAAAAAAGGGTTTGTTTTATTTTTAAAATAAGCTCGGCAAAGCGTTTAGCTTTGGGCCTACATACCTCCTCGGTGCAATGGAGAAGTCAGAGCTAATGTAGTTCCGCTTTTGGGAAAAACGTTTTTTAAAACGAATAAACACTTTGTTGTCGTTAGAGAGAAATACTCAGCCATTGATCTTGAGCATGAGAACAAACAAGTTCTTTGCATCGCAAATGAAAGAAGGGCTCCAACTCGGATAAAATCAACGAGTATGCCACTAGCTCTCTCACGCGGAAAAGATCTCATTATTATCAATCAATTTCAAAATCGTGGGGTATAACCGCTCGTTTCGACAATTAACGGTGTCTAAACTTTTGAAGAAAAGCCACTAAGGGCGAAAGATATTTTTAAGAAAAAAGTTTTGAAAAGGTTTGCAAACATAAGAATGTTTTGGAAAAAGGGAGAAGATTTTGAAAATCTAAGAAGTAGGAGGAGATGAAGAGGCTATCCTATTGCGTAAAATAAAAGCTAAGGAAAGAAACGGTCTAACCAAATAAGAAGCCAACACTCGACATTAGGAGCCAAGGTAGTTTTCCCATCCTTTGGATTTATCAATACCAACACATTAACACATGGGGATCCAGATGAACTTATTGTCTTAGCACCACTTTTCATTAAGCACATTAAGATTCTGACGAAAATCGGGCAGAGTAACGGCTGTTTTTTGGGTAAAATCCTTATATCAATGCCTTGGAATTAACCATCAAGGGCTTTCAAGGAAATACCTGCACACATAAACATACAACAGAACAATGCCAGACAGACAGAACAATCACAGGATAGTAATAGAATGAGTCCAGAGGTACTAGGTCCATAAGTCCGAATCTCCAAAGTGCTAGGGATAGTAACCGATAGTCCAAAGAGAGCCTTATGTATTTTTTAGATTTTGGTTATTTATTAGTGTTTTAGCAAGAAAAGATAAAGTATGGTCCAAGTGGACAAAGGAAAAAATGGCGGAAAGTAAATATGATGAAATGATAAAGTAAAGCGATAAGGCAAGAAATATAAAGAGCGGTAATATAAAGAGCGGTAATATAAAGAGCGGTAATATAAAAGGTGCGGAAATTAAAGTTTGTTGTTAAATGTTAAAGATAACCATCTTGAAACTTGTCAAGTATGTTATCAAAGTTAGTAGGAAGATCTATGGTGAGTGAAGGATGTTCTTGGATTTAAAATCAATGGGGTTTATCAGAAGCTTGATAAAATCATAGCGACTACACGATAAATACCTCCACAAGTCTTAAATCACCGCATACAATTCTCTTCCATATTTGATCTTTTTGATTCGGGACACGAAATATTGCGCTATGTTAAGCAGATCGCCAAGTGATTTATGTAGAAATCACCCTACAACGAGGCCGGTCAAAACTTTATGTGCTAATGCATGCGAGAAGAACGATATGTAGATCGCCTTCCGAAAGCAATACCGCACGAAAAGAAAATAGGTAACGATCTAGTCTTTACTAAGAATCCATAAGAATTCTCAAAGTATTAAGACTTTCATCGATCAAAAGAAAAAAGGGAGAAGAAGAAGATAAAATGCATAAAGATAATCAACTCACATTATCATTAATATCATTCATCTAATATTATGGATTTGGTTCTTTCAAACCTATCAACATCCTAGATCCAATGATATTAATGAAATGGAGGAAGTAGGAAACCAAAACAAGCATAAAAAGGCAAAAAACCACATTCTGCCAGCAGGAAATCGATTTCATGCAGAGGGAAATCGATTTCCATAGTGCAGTTTTCAAAAAAAAACAAGTCACGCTCAGCATGAAATCGATTTGAGCCTTACGGAAATCGATTTGACCAGTGCAAATTTCAGCAAAAACAGCATTTAGAGGCATAAAACTTGACTTGAACAAATGTACAAACACCTTATGATCAAACATCAATTGGAGCACGAATTTTCCATCAAATCACCATCAAATAGCACCAATATAGCATCAAAGATGCATCACACACAAGCAACAAAGATCTACATCATGATATACAAAAAGGATGAAGAAAATTTACCAAATCTTGAACAAAACTTGGATCTACTTCAATAATCACCAACACAAATCTTGATCTCTCAACAATTGAAGAAAAAAATGAAATGGATGGTGGTTTAGCTCAAAGTTTGTGAGGTTCAAGATGTAACTCACAAACTTTATGAAAGAATGAAGAGCTTTGGTGAATTTGGTAGGAATGAGGAGAGAAATTGCAAGAGGTTTTTTGGCTCTCAAAAGCTTGAGAAATGAATTTGCAAGAACTTTTTTGGCTATCAAAAGCTTGAGAAATGAGAGAGTAGTGGGCTCTATTTATAGGATGAGAGCAAGAGTAGTGGTAATTTGGTCTTTTTGCATTTGGTAATTAGCTTGTGTTTAATTGGTGATTAAAGTGGCAATTAAATGGTAAGAAATGGTAAAATGAGGTTTAAGTGGATTTAATGAAGGGATTAATTTTGATGAGGTGGAAAATTGGTAAAATGATCAAAGAAAAAGGTGCCAAAATGATGTCAAGCTTCCCTCCTTATATTTTTTGAATTTCGCCTTAAGGAAATCGATTTCCCTAGGAGTGAAATCGATTTCACTCTGTTCCAGAAGAGAATTTGGCGCAAAATACACTAGGGAAATCGATTTACCCAGGAGGGAAATCGATTTCATGCTGTCCAGAATGTGATTTTGTTGAAGATTGCTGCAGGGAAATCGATTTACCCAGTAGGGAAATCGATTTCATCAGTCAAAAATGTGAAAAATGCCTTGTTTATTGCATGTCTTGGCTTGGTACCTACAAAACAAAAGCCTACAAAGAAACAAAGCAATATTTTTGGTATTTGGGTTAGTACAATATGCATACAAGATAATCAATCATTGGTGCTTGATGGTCCCTCTCATTGATGAGGTGAGTTCAACACCATAAACAAAACTTCCAAATGAAGCTCTTGATTAGTGATTGAGATATGAATGATATAGGATCTTAGGGTCAAAAATTGGGGTATGACAGATGCCCCTATTTAAGTTTCTTCGATTTGGAGATACGATGATTGGAAATCTTCGTTTTGACAAAATCGAAGAGACTTAAATATATAAAACACAATTTTTGATCCTAAGATGCAGTGCAATGTTAATGAATGCATGTGATGATAATAAAGCATGACAACACTGGGGAGTAACAGGTGATCCACTGGGGAAGACAAATGTCTTGCTATAACTCCGCTGGGGAAACAAACGTCTTGTGAGTAGAAACTCCACTAGGGAAGGTAAGACTTTGTTGGAGAGACGGAACTTTGGTGGGAAAAGAAACTTCTCTGGGGAAAACATTTCGCGTCAAAGAGGTTATAGCATCCTCTTTCACTGGGGATGAGAAAGTATGCATCCTGAATCAGAATGCCAATCTTCCTTTAACATAAATCACACCATCGTACCACTGATGATATGAAGAGATGTACCGCTGTACCGCTGACGATAACATATACCAACGTTCCACTGAAGGTAAGCTACCAACTCAATAGTTGAAGGTAGAAGAAAATTGAATTACCGCCTCGATAGTTGACAGAAAGCTACCACCTCAATAGTTGAAGGTAGAAGCAAATTGAATTACCGCCTCAATAGTTGACGATAGGCTACCAACTCAATAGTTGAAGGTAGAAGAGAATTGAATTACCGCCTCATTGGTTGACGATAGGCTACCAACTCAATAGTTGAAGGTAGAAGAGAATTGAATTACCGCCTCAATGGTTGACGATAAGCTACCAACTCAATAGTCGAAGGTAGAGAAAATTGAATCATCGCCTCAATAGTTGACGATAAGCTACCAACTCAATAGTCGAAGGTAGAGAAAATTGAATCATCGCCTCAATAGTTGACGATAAGCTACCAACTCAATAGTCGAAGGTAGAGAAAATTGAATCATCGCCTCAATAGTTGACGATAAGCTACCAACTCAATAGTCGAAGGTAGAGAAAATTGAATCATCGCCTCAATAGTTGACGATAAGCTACCAACTCAATAGTCGAAGGTAGAAGGAAGTTGAATTACCGCCTCAATGGTTGACGATAAGCTACTGAGAACAATAAGTTGTCGCTAAGAATAGGGATCAACTTCTTCTTTAATCAAGGACATGGCTTGAGAAAAGGAACTGGATGCAAACTGTCACTTGCACTGAAGCGACTTACCATTTGCTAAGCTTCTTCCATTTGGAATCAAGAAGTTCATAAAGCTTGAGAGATTATCACTTGCTTTGAAGATAAGATTGATATGTGGAGACGTACAAACTTGCTCAAATAAAGAGGCTACAATTTGTTGTCAACCAAAACATGATGGGGATAACACAAGTTGCTCAAAGTCAAAACCTGCCCCTTGCTTTCAAGCACAAATTCCAAGGGAGTGCAATAACATCACTGCTGGAAAATAAATCTTTCGATATCTGATAGGAACATCATTCACAAAAAAGTTCTCCATTATAGAGGAAAGCATAATCCTCAAGAGGTGCAAAATAAATGCCTTCTCAATCTAGGTTTCCCAGCCTAGAGAGGTTCAAAATAGTATTGCAAGAGACCAAAGTTCAACTCCAAGAACAAACTGGATAGAAACGGTCAAACAAAGCTTTGCCCCCTGGGGATTAATCAATCTCTGTGAGGAATTTACAGATCATCTTCTTCTTATCAAAAAGATTGGACAACACATCAAGCTCTATTATGGGAAATCAGAGAAAATTTCTTTGGAGAAAATCACCATTCCGAACTTGCAGAAGAACTAAGAAGTTAACATCATAGCAAACAAGTTAACATGCGGGGGATTTTAGTTCAAAACTCAACACAAGGTGAGAAAGAAAACCCAACAGTCAACCGTTGTCTCAAAACTTCTTGGTAGAGAGTGACATACTCTGGATTGGTCATGGCAACGACCTTTGTACTTCAAGCTAATGAGGTGATCAAGGTAACTTCTGATTTACAACTTGCCCCAGGCTACATGGTCTATGAAAGGAAACTACCTCAAAGAGGTTCACAAAGATCCTTGGCATCATGAAGACTTGGAATAATCTGCCCCAGATCAACAGATTCTTGGAGAGATTTGTCAAATCTCGACGTAGCTGCCCCAGATTGACTAAACTTGGCACATTTTTTTACTTGACAAAGTCTTCGAGCTTTGCCCCATGATGGTAATCAAACTTGCAAAAAGCATTATACTGGGAAAACAACATGCCCCTGGCAATGTTTTAGTTTTCTATTGATAATCAAATGTAAACTTCCTGGATGTCAAACAAATGTTTATAAGCAGAAAAATGTTTATTCTGAGAATGATAATGAAAATGCAACAATTATGTAAGTCTTGAAGTTTTATTGAAAAGATGTCACAAAACCTTGTGAATGAATCACTAGTTAAGAGATGACATTGATTTTTGTATGCATATGATACCAACACAAGTTTTCAGCATAACCGATAGGAGTCAGGAACGCTTTCTTGTTTAAGTATGCTTTCGAAATAAACCCTGCTTCAATTAGGACTTTTGAGGGTTGTAACGTGGCCTGGTTCACGGTTTTCAGAAAAAAGATTTTTAGGCTCAAAGTTTATTTAGCCCACCCCAACTTCGTGATGTTCTCCAGTCCTATGTTCAGTTAATTCAACATGAGTATTCATCTGTCAAAAGGATTTTGTGCCATTAAGGATCCAATGAAGCTTTCTTGGAATAATAGTCACCCTTTTGTCTTCCTTTTTGTATTCACACAGATTTGTTCATTTTTGAGGACTTTTGCTTTGTAGTCCTTTCTTTTCACATTTCACTCTTTTTTTTTTATTTTCCCTAACTTTTGCCTGGACTGATTCTTTTGCATTGGTCGTCCAGCGGGATGCTCTAACTTTTGCCTAAGTCACTTGTTTTCAAGTTTTTGACTTAGCGAGCTTTCTTCTTTCTTTTTTCACTTTTTCTTTCATTCTTTTGATTTGAACAAATCGTGTGACATTGACTTTGTCTTGACTTGTTGAGAGGGTTGTGACTGCCTCATTTCTTAGCGGATGAAGGATAACCATTGTGGTTTCACATTTTCCAGCCTTTTGATGTGCGGGGAATAACCATTGTGGTTTCCCATGATCCATCCTTTGATGTGGATATGACATGCTTGATCTTTGGATGCACAATCCTTTTTGAAATATGAACACTTGGTCAAATCAACTGAACACTACCCTGCCCCAGGTTAAAAATTAGGGTTTTTTCGTTTAGAAAAGAAACTCCTACTTCAAGGCTCAAAGGGGTTAACAAGGGATTATCTTCCTTATATCTCCGGTGTTTGGGAATTTGAAACAATGCCTGTACATCATCAGCAGGGTCTTATTCAAAAGCATACAACCAGAAATTTTGCGTTTTCAGATCATCATCCTCCCTCCAATCTTTGCATAAGCAAGAGTTTGGCAAAAGCAATTGGCATCATAATGCATAAAAACAAATAAACATGAGTGAAGCGAATGGATTACTTCAAGACAAACATTATTATTGCATTAGCATTAACATTCAAAAATAAACAAGTTTCTACATGCAAACAATGCATTGAAAAACAAGAAATATTACAAATAGAAATCAATAAGAATACTAAAAATTGAGAAGGCTTTCTCCATCTGGGTTTGTGCTGAAGGAAACATCTTTCAAACTTCAGGCTACCATCAATAGTGATTCATTCATGCTTTGGCAAGGGATTGTTTTGAACATTAGGGCCAATGTCTCGGAAAGACAAAATACCAGCACGAGTCAATCTTTGAACTTCAACCTTTAGACCCCAACAATCTTCTAAACTGTGTCCGGGAGCATCCTGATGAAAAGCGCAAGTAACATCAGCATTGTACCACCATGGAATCTTCTCTGGAATTGGAGGTGGTGATCTTGGCTGAACCAACTTCTTATGAATTAGAGCGGGATACAATTCTGTATATGTCATGGGGATAGGATCAAAATTAGGCTTTCGTCTTGCTGGCTGTTGACTAGCCTGAGCCACATGAGCTAAATTCACAATGGGACTCACTGACGCCACTTGCTGAGGTTGATGACTAGCTTTTCCCCTTGATCGACTATTCCTTCCTTGAGAAACAACATTAGCATCAGATTCATTCTTCTTCTGAAAAGATGAACCATACTTCTTCACAATGCTAGATACACTGTCAGTGTGAACCAGACGTCCTTCTCTTACAGCTTCTTCGAGTCTGACACCCATTCCCACCATTTCGGTGAAGTCTACAGGAGCGCTCGCAATCATCTTCTCATAATAAAACGGACCAAGAGTCTTCAGAAAAATCTTAGTCATCTCTTTTTCTTCCATAGGAGGAATCACTTGGGCGGCAACCTCACGCCATCTCTGAGCATATTCCTTGAAGGATTCTTTCTCTTTCTGCATCATAGCTCGCAATTGATCCCTATCAGGAGCCATGTCCACATTATACTTGTATTGCTTCACAAACGCTTCAGCCAAGTCATTGAAAGTGCGAATATGGGTGCTATCAAGGCCCATATACCACTTAGAAGCAGCTCCAGTCAAACTGTCTTGGAAATAGTGGATCAACAGACGTTGATCATCAGTGTGAGTGGACATCTTCCTTATATACATCACCAGGTGTGCCTGAGGACAGGAATTTCCTTTGTACTTCTCAAATTCAGGAAGCTTGAACTTAGCAGGTACTTTCACATTGGGAACAAGGCAAAGATCATGCACATTCTTTCCAAACAGTTCTTTCCCACGCAAGGCTTTCATCTCTTTCTGCAGTTCTTCAAACTGATCTTGGAAACCATCCATTCTGTCATGAATTTCACTTGGAGCAGCATCATAAATGGGCTCTGGGACAAAAGGACCAGTATGAACAATAGGAGAGGTGTTGACCATAACAGGAGTCAACGGACGAGTCATCTCAGGAACAGACAAATAACCTTCAGGCATGCCCCAGGGATATCCATTAGGCATTCGTTGCTGAGTAGCACCGACAGGAATAGCAGGAATGGTTGTAGCAGCAATTTCAGAAATCACAGTGGTCTGACCCTGAGCTTGGGCATCGGGAGGAGGAACCTGATTCTGATTCTGAGTCTGATTCTGAACAGCCATCAATGTCTCAACCAGAGCAGTGAGACGATCCACACCAGATCTCAAAGTAACAACCTCTTCACGTAACTCACGATTCTCTTGTTCAAGACCTTCCATCTTCTTCTTGCAGTTAGCTCGAGTATTATATCGGTGAGACAGCTTGATTCTGTATGAAGAACACTGAATAAGACCTCGGGAATACTCTCGGAAGCAAGACCAAAATGCAGAATGATGCATGCAATGCAAATAATTTGTTTTTTATTTTATTTTATTTGAGTTTCAAGGAACTTGAGATATTAACTTGAAAACACTCAACATTGGACTAAAGCTTCGATTAAGTTATCATCAAAATCAATCATCCATTTTGGTGGATTAGAGTTTTCACCCCATCAACACCCAAGATCCATTGAGTTTGATGAAACTTATGATGTTTACAAGGAAAGACCTCTAAGTTCCTTGAAAATCAAAAGAAAAAGAGTTTTCATGGATGCATGAATGCATGGTTTATGCATCAACCACAACCAAGAGCATGCAAGGTCACATAAGATCATAGTTCAAAGGTTCGACGTCACGAGCATGGAGCCATGGTCTAACCATCCCAAAAGGTATGATCTAGGGAGTTTTGTACCTGCCAATCGGGTTCTACAAAGGTTCCCAGAGTTTTCAATCTTCTATCGGATACTACCGGCACGCACAATTGCTCATGGGTGCCAATAATATGCCTAAAAAGACCTCGTCTGAGCGTAGTATCGCATGACAACAAGCTCAAATTGGTACTTGATCTTGTTTCTGCACTACATCCTAAAAAGGCTTAGATGGGTTAAAAGGGTTCTAGGTCATTCAGCTTCTACGGACACTCACTATTGAAAGTAATAGCGTTATCACGATGGTTCGTAACAACCTCTACTACCTTCCATGAGGCCTCCACTGATTGGGGTTCCACCATATGACGCTCATGGTAAGGATTGCTCCTGACATGCGACTATTGGTCTTACCACCTCCTATCTCAAGTTACTCACCAAAGTTCGGGTTAGAACTTTATCTCATCACAGAGGAACCATCGAGCACCAAAAAGAAAAAAAAAGAAGATAAACAAACAAAGCACACAACAATATATACAGATAAAAACACACAGATAAACAAAAATAGGCTTAACACACTTAAAACTGGATCCCCAGTGAAGTCGCCATTTTTCTGTAGCGGGGAAAATCTGATATCGAAGCCATGGTATTGACTCGAATCAATATTCCGTTTTGAAATCGCCACCGCGCTTTATTTTTTCAAAGGAAAAGGGAAAAGAACGTAAAACCCAAAGTTTTGTTTTTAAAACAAGAAAGAGAACTCAGGTTCGGGTGTTGATTATATGAGGGGAAGGTTTAAAGCACCCCTCATATCCGTGGTACTCCACGGGAACCTTTTTGAAAATCTGTGTGTGTGTGTGCTAAAAAAGGGTTTGTTTTATTTTTAAAATAAGCTCGGCAAAGCGTTTAGCTTTGGGCCTACATACCTCCTCGGTGCAATGGAGAAGTCAGAGCTAATGTAGTTCCGCTTTTGGGAAAAACGTTTTTTAAAACGAATAAACACTTTGTTGTCGTTAGAGAGAAATACTCAGCCATTGATCTTGAGCATGAGAACAAACAAGTTCTTTGCATCGCAAATGAAAGAAGGGCTCCAACTCGGATAAAATCAACGAGTATGCCACTAGCTCTCTCACGCGGAAAAGATCTCATTATTATCAATCAATTTCAAAATCGTGGGGTATAACCGCTCGTTTCGACAATTAACGGTGTCTAAACTTTTGAAGAAAAGCCACTAAGGGCGAAAGATATTTTTAAGAAAAAAGTTTTGAAAAGGTTTGCAAACATAAGAATGTTTTGGAAAAAGGGAGAAGATTTTGAAAATCTAAGAAGTAGGAGGAGATGAAGAGGCTATCCTATTGCGTAAAATAAAAGCTAAGGAAAGAAACGGTCTAACCAAATAAGAAGCCAACACTCGACATTAGGAGCCAAGGTAGTTTTCCCATCCTTTGGATTTATCAATACCAACACATTAACACATGGGGATCCAGATGAACTTATTGTCTTAGCACCACTTTTCATTAAGCACATTAAGATTCTGACGAAAATCGGGCAGAGTAACGGCTGTTTTTTGGGTAAAATCCTTATATCAATGCCTTGGAATTAACCATCAAGGGCTTTCAAGGAAATACCTGCACACATAAACATACAACAGAACAATGCCAGACAGACAGAACAATCACAGGATAGTAATAGAATGAGTCCAGAGGTACTAGGTCCATAAGTCCGAATCTCCAAAGTGCTAGGGATAGTAACCGATAGTCCAAAGAGAGCCTTATGTATTTTTTAGATTTTGGTTATTTATTAGTGTTTTAGCAAGAAAAGATAAAGTATGGTCCAAGTGGACAAAGGAAAAAATGGCGGAAAGTAAATATGATGAAATGATAAAGTAAAGCGATAAGGCAAGAAATATAAAGAGCGGTAATATAAAGAGCGGTAATATAAAGAGCGGTAATATAAAAGGTGCGGAAATTAAAGTTAGTTGTTAAATGTTAAAGATAACCATCTTGAAACTTGTCAAGTATGTTATCAAAGTTAGTAGGAAGATCTATGGTGAGTGAAGGATGTTCTTGGATTTAAAGTCAATGGGGTTTATCAGAAGCTTGATAAAATCATAGCGACTACACGATAAATACCTCCACAAGTCTTAAATCACCGCATACAATTCTCTTCCATATTTGATCTTTTTGATTCGGGACACGAAATATTGCGCTATGTTAAGCAGATCGCCAAGTGATTTATGTAGAAATCACCCTACAACGAGGCCGGTCAAAACTTTATGTGCTAATGCATGCGAGAAGAACGATATGTAGATCGCCTTCCGAAAGCAATACCGCACGAAAAGAAAATAGGTAACGATCTAGTCTTTACTAAGAATCCATAAGAATTCTCAAAGTATTAAGACTTTCATCGATCAAAAGAAAAAAGGGAGAAGAAGAAGATAAAATGCATAAAGATAATCAACTCACATTATCATTAATATCATTCATCTAATATTATGGATTTGGTTCTTTCAAACCTATCAACATCCTAGATCCAATGATATTAATGAAATGGAGGAAGTAGGAAACCAAAACAAGCATAAAAAGGCAAAAAACCACATTCTGCCAGCAGGAAATCGATTTCATGCAGAGGGAAATCGATTTCCATAGTGCAGTTTTCAAAAAAAAAACAAGTCACGCTCAGCATGAAATCGATTTGAGCCTTACGGAAATCGATTTGACCAGTGCAAATTTCAGCAAAAACAGCATTTAGAGGCATAAAACTTGACTTGAACAAATGTACAAACACCTTATGATCAAACATCAATTGGAGCACGAATTTTCCATCAAATCACCATCAAATAGCACCAATATAGCATCAAAGATGCATCACACACAAGCAACAAAGATCTACATCATGATATACAAAAAGGATGAAGAAAATTTACCAAATCTTGAACAAAACTTGGATCTACTTCAATAATCACCAACACAAATCTTGATCTCTCAACAATTGAAGAAAAAAATGAAATGGATGGTGGTTTAGCTCAAAGTTTGTGAGGTTCAAGATGTAACTCACAAACTTTATGAAAGAATGAAGAGCTTTGGTGAATTTGGTAGGAATGAGGAGAGAAATTGCAAGAGGTTTTTTGGCTCTCAAAAGCTTGAGAAATGAATTTGCAAGAACTTTTTTGGCTATCAAAAGCTTGAGAAATGAGAGAGTAGTGGGCTCTATTTATAGGATGAGAGCAAGAGTAGTGGTAATTTGGTCTTTTTGCATTTGGTAATTAGCTTGTGTTTAATTGGTGATTAAAGTGGCAATTAAATGGTAAGAAATGGTAAAATGAGGTTTAAGTGGATTTAATGAAGGGATTAATTTTGATGAGGTGGAAAATTGGTAAAATGATCAAAGAAAAAGGTGCCAAAATGATGTCAAGCTTCCCTCCTTATATTTTTTGAATTTCGCCTTAAGGAAATCGATTTCCCTAGGAGTGAAATCGATTTCACTCTGTTCCAGAAGAGAATTTGGCGCAAAATACACTAGGGAAATCGATTTACCCAGGAGGGAAATCGATTTCATGCTGTCCAGAATGTGATTTTGTTGAAGATTGCTGCAGGGAAATCGATTTACCCAGTAGGGAAATCGATTTCATCAGTCAAAAATGTGAAAAATGCCTTGTTTATTGCATGTCTTGGCTTGGTACCTACAAAACAAAAGCCTACAAAGAAACAAAGCAATATTTTTGGTATTTGGGTTAGTACAATATGCATACAAGATAATCAATCATTGGTGCTTGATGGTCCCTCTCATTGATGAGGTGAGTTCAACACCATAAACAAAACTTCCAAATGAAGCTCTTGATTAGTGATTGAGATATGAATGATATAGGATCTTAGGGTCAAAAATTGGGGTATGACAGGGTTTAATAATAGATATATTAAATCCTATGGCTCTTAATTTTTTTAATCCCCGTGATAAATTAAAAAACGTAAATTAAAACTGGTAAATTTTGGGGTATGACAGCTGCCCCTATTTAATTACCTTGGATTGAATGGCGTGAGAATACGCAGATCTCACGCTTTTCGGATCGAAGAGTTATTAAATAATGGAAGACCCCTAAATTTACCTCGTGCTCGAGTGTGAGAGAAAAGAATTGTCCTGCTAAAGCCTGAGTCTTACATAGTGAGAACTTGCCGTTAATTGTGATCAGCTTGCTATATTGCTAACAAGCTTTCGCAGTTCGTGAACCCCATTTACTATAGTTCTAGTAACTTTTCCGTAGTTTGTGAACCCCAAAAGGATCACTTGCTATAGTTCTAGCAAGCTCACCTGCACCAATAGGATTACTTGTCATAGTTCTGACAAGCTCACCTGCACCATTTGGATCATCTGCCCTTGTTCGGACAAATTTCACCTACACCATTAGGATCACCTGCCCTGGTTCGGGCAGGTTTCACCTGCACCATTAGGATTATTTGCCTTGGTTCAGACAAATTTACCTGTATAGAAGATTGTTTTGTAAATGTGTATGCGTCATGCATATGCATATGCCTCTGTTGTTTGTAGATGTATGAATGTTTACATATGTAAATGTCGCGTGTATGCAAATGAGTATGTATGGTAACCCCAACGCCTTATCTCCTTATCACCCATTGAATTTGTTTAACCCCTTCGAACTGTTAGCGAATCCTAATTTGGATTATATTTGAAGAGAGATGGAGTAATGCCCTACATAAGATTACCTGAAGAGGTTCCTGAACAGGGTAGATCATTGACAGATGTGAAGGAGATTAGGCTTCAAACAAAGCTTGGGAAGAATTGTCTTAGAGAAGACTGACTGAGGAGTTCCTTGAAAAAGCAAGATATGTCTTAGAAAAGATTGGATAGTATTTGAAGAATATTACCTAAAGACGTTGAGATATGTCTTAAACAAGACTAAACTAGAAAGGCTCCTAAAAAAGGATATGAAACGTCTTAAACAAGATTACCTAGAAAGGCTCCTAAAAAAGATACGAAACGTCTTAAACAAGATTACCTAGAAAAACTCCTAAAAAATGTATAAAACGTCTTAAACAAGATCACCTAGAAAGGCTCCTAAAATGGGTAGGAAACGTCTTAAACAAGACAACCTAGGAAGGCTATGATACGTCTTACACAAGACTAACCTAGAAAGGTCCCTGGAAAGGATATGATACGTCTGATATGATGTTTGTAGATACCACGTTTGAATATCAGAGTCATTCAGCTTGGTGCTAAGCATCTTCTTGTCTACTGACTTTGAAGAGCTTTAGCGTGATACCATAAGAATTTCAGTGCTTCTGCTTCTGAACTCAAGTTCTTCTGATGCTTCATAGACCATGTTCTGATTCCGCTTGACCATCTTCTGATGTCTTGCGAGAGCATGTTCTGATGTTGCATTCTTGAACCTTCTGAGTCAATGCTTCTAGTGCTGAATTGTGCATACTCTTTATATATTTCCTGAAATGGAAAATGTATAGGATTAGAGTACCACATTGTCTTATACAAAATTCAAATATAATGTTATCATCAAAACTAAGAATATTGATCAGAACAAATCTTGTTCTAACAATCTCTCCTTTTTTGATGATGACAAAAACATATAATTGATATGAATTTGCAATCATAAAATCATATGACTAAAGACAATTACACAGATATAGCATAAGCATATAATTAGAATGTGTGAATATGTCTCCCCCTGAGATTAACAATCTACCCCTGAAATAAATACTAGAAGAATTTTAAATAAAAGACTTCCCTGAGTATTTTTCCATTTCAGTCGAGACTTTCACTTTGCCTAAAACTTCAGAATATTCAGAGCTTCTGCTTCTTGCTTCCATAGGACAGCTTCAAAGCTTTGAATTTCTTCTTGAATCATAGCATGCTTGATTGTATCAGAACATTCTTGAATGTATAAAAGCATCATCAGAGCATCTTCACATCCTGAAATGTTTCAGAACATACTAGACAAAAATAATCAGAGCATGAATGAATCAGAATATTCTTATAAGAAAGAATATATATATATATATATATATTTATCAGAGCAAAAGAGAGAAGAGAATGTATTAGAGCATAATCTTCAAAGAGAATATCAGAACATTCATTCTTCTTGCTTCTGATCTTGAAGCTTCACAACACTAAGCTTGCTTCAAATTTCCAAGAACGCGCTTCTTTAGAAAATTACTTTTCCCATGTGTTTGCTTCTCATGTTGAGTTTTTTTCAGACTATCTTCAATCATGCAAAAAATCTCAAAGACATAGAACTTGCAAACAATGTTAGGAATGTTGAGACTTAATCCCAACAACTGATATAGTAAACCAAATCAATTATCATTTTTCTCCCCCTTTTTGTCATAACATCAAAAAGCATTTGAAAGATTCACATGATAAAAGACATGAAAAGTGAAGAAGATAATGATTTCATTCATCAAGAATTAATCAGAAGTACAAAGGGATAGAAAGCGGATATAAGAAACAAATGCAAGAAACAAGAAAACATCTAAGACCAAGACACATTACGACTAGCCTAGTTTAGAAACTATCCTGGCTAGAAGGTTTTGAATCTCAACAGTGCTTTCGGTCTGCGTCTTCATAAACGATCGAAACTCATTGTGAGTATCCTCATGCTTATCCAGAAGAGAAGCTAGATCAGCTTGATTCTTTTGAAGAGCCTTCATACTGTTCGCCAGAATAGAAGGTTCAGCAGAAGATGCGTCAAAGCTATTGTCCAGAAGAGGAGTAGGATTCCCAACAGCAGCATCAATCATGAGAACATCATCTTGATTTTCCTGAACATGAAGTATCTCAGCAGGATGATTCTCAGCAACTTGATTCTCAACATCAGCATACACAGAAGCAGGAAGTTCGGCTTCTGAATTCTCAAGAGCCAGAAGAATGTCATCCAAATTCCTTGGAGGTGTAGGAGCAGCAGGTTCTGAAGGATATTCAACATGCGGATATACCATATTAGGCGCTTTCTTAGAGGGATTCTCCCTTAGCCAGTTGAATATTGACTGAAAGTCACCAGCCAGAATAGAGTAATGGGGCTTCCACACAACCATGGAAAGTGAAGGCACGTCTTCAAGCTCGTCAACAAATTTCTTCTCCTCAAGAGATTTCCAGCACCTGATGGGATGATAGTACTTATCATCATCTAGTTCCAAAAAGTAACTAGAAGATCCAGATGTAGCAGCCAAGCATCTTTTCTGGATGTTCAGAAGACCATTTTGAATATCCTTCTCAAAGATTCTTTACAATTCTCTAGTAACAGCATGATCCATCTTGGAGTCAGAAGTAGCTCTCAAAGTATCCAACCTTGTTCTGACCTTATCCATTAACAAGTCATAATAGGCATCAATCGACAGTTCAGGAGGATTGAAAGTGAAACGATAGTCACGATAAAGAAGACAGTAAGGTTTAGATTCTCTTGATAGCAAAGCAGGGGTGATGGAAGAGGTTAATGAAGATGAAGAATTTGTGGTGGAGGTGGATGAAAGAATGTTTTCATAAGGAGTTTGGGGGATATCATTTTGTGGTTGAAGGTTCAGAAAAGTTGTAGAAGGAGGTGGTTGGTTTCTGTTTAAGGTTGAAGAATAGGATGGATTGATAGAAGGAGAAGGCTTTTTCTGAGGGGGCGGGCAGAAGAATCTGCAAGGAAAGATTTATGAATGCGCTTTTCAAGCTGTTCATCAGTTCGTTTCACTTTGAGAGACTCTTCAGGTTTCTTCTGCTTCTTTGCTTGCTTAGCATCAGGTCCAGCTTCTGTGGCCTTTCTCTTCAGTTTCTTTTCTTTCTTCTTCTGTTCCTTATTTCTTAAGTCATCCAGAGATGGAAGAGTTCTTCCTCGAATCCAAGCAGGATCAATAGAAGATTGAGATTTAACACATGACTTAAGATAGCGCTTAACAGATTTGTTAAGATCTTCTTTGAACATGCGAGAGAAACTCACAACTGGAGTTCTTCTTGTCATAATATCTGGAAACATTGTTGGAGGAGTAGTCACCTTCTCAATCAGCTTCATGCGTTTTAGAGTCTGAGCATTCAGAATGATCCTTGAATAACAGACAAGTTCTTAGATGAGCCAGCTGCTCTCAGAACATCTATCAAGCCACTCTCAATCAGAATATGTGAAATCAATCTTCCAAGAGGAATAGTGTTCTTCTTGAGAATAGGATTCTTCTAACGTTCTTCATCTCTTGATTCTTCAATATTAGTCTTCAGATGTTGAAAAAGAATGTGTGGTAAATTGACTCTCATGCCTTTTTCAATGCAGAATAATATATACTTCTGATCCTGATTGGCATAGGTAGAAAAGTTTGAAAACTTTCTATGATATAGAGATCCCAGAATGATCTCAGCCCATACTCTGTAGGAAGGCTTCAAGGTAGTAGAGAAGGGAGAGGCAATACCAGAAGTAAACAACTCTTTATCAACTTTAACCCAATCAATTCTTCCAGGAAGAGCACACGTGATTCCATCTATACCCTCAAGACCATATAGTTTCCTTACTAGCTTCTCAGTCACAATAACTTCATGCCCTAGCACGAAAGAGATAATGGCAGTTGAAGTAACCGTTGCATGTGTCTAGAATTCCTTAACCAAGAAAGAGTAAACTGGACACACCAATCTTTCAAAGTAATTTGTCCATCCTTGTACTACCATTGCAGCTTTGTTTTTGAAATCACGTGCCATGAGAATTTCAAAATCCACCATTGTTTCACATAGAACTTCCAGTTCATTATAAGGAATCGTACAAGACTTGAGAAGAAGAGTTGCAGGTTTCCTGTGTTGTACTTGATGAGACGATGATACTTTGCGTTGAATGTTTGAAGATGAAGCCATGGATACACGCTGAGATTAGGGTTTAGAAACTAGGGTTTATGCAAGAACGAGAGAGAGATAGATGAATAAATAACAACAATGAATGAGGTGAGAGAATGTAAAGAGATGAAATGTTATGGAGTTGAGTTTATAAAGAAACGGATTTGAAAAAGGAATGCAATATGTTTCTGAATGGACAGGATTACAGAATGTAGAAAAGCAAATGCATTTAATGAAAAGTGACGTTAGGAGAGAGAACGTGATATTTGAAATGATTTGCACAGTTACCTAGGGCAGCGTCTCCTCAACTGCACGCGTGCTTGTCCAAATAGAATGAACACGTGTTCAACATCTAGAAAAGCTGGTGACAGCTGTTTTGATTTAAAAGAGATTCTGAATCAACTTAGACATGTGAAACGTTAGCAACAACAGAATCAGAATATCTAACTGATCAACATTTTCAGAACTTCTTATATGAAAATAAATATCATTTCAAATCTAATTCATACGTTAGAACTTCTCATCCTTTCATTCTAGGCATAAATCCATACTGATATTCTTCAGAATAAACTTAAACCTATTTTCAGCAAGGGGTTTTGTAAAGATATCAGCCTATTGATGGTCTATATCCACGAAGTTTAAAGATAGAACTCCTCTCTGAACATAGTCCCTAATAAAATGATGTTTAATTTCAATATGTTTAGCATTGAAATGTAAGATTGGATTCTTAGATAAACAGATAGCAGAAGTATTATCATAGAAGATAGGAATGTTACTCTCATATTTTATTTCTGTTGACTCTTCATCCAGAGCATCTGTGTACTACATCCATCAGCAGCAACATATTTTATTTCTGTTGTAGAAGGGGAAATTGTAGCTTGCTTCTTGCTGTACCAGGAGATCAGGTGACTTCCAAGAAATTGACAACTTCCAAAAGTACTTTTCCTTTCAACTCTATCTCTTGCGTAATCAGCATCACAATATCCTACTAAGTTGTATTCTTTAGATCTTCTGTAGACTAAACCAACATTATTAGTACCTTTCAGATACCTCAGAATTCTCTTAAAAACAGTTAAGTGAGATTCTCTAGGATCTGATTGGAATCTTGCACACAGACAAACACTAAATAAAATATCAGGTCTAGAAGCAGTAAGATATAAAAGAGATCCAATCATACCTCTGTAGAGCTTCTGATCTACCTTCTTACTTACCTCATCCTTATCTAATATACACGTTGGATGCATAGGAGTCTTTGCTTCTTTACTTTCTGAAAGATTAAACTCTTCAGAAGTTCATTCACGTACTTGGTCTGATGAACTTAGGTTCCTTCAGAAGTTTGATTGATCTGGATCCCAAGGAAATACTTGAGTTTTCCCATCATGCTCATTTCAAACTCATCCTGCATAGACTCAACAAATTCCTTTCTAAGTGTAGCATTAAATGTTCCAAAGATAATATCATCAACATATATTTGGCAAATTAAAATATCCTTTTTAAAGGTTTTACAAAAGAGAGTAGTATCCACTTTTCCTCTCGTGAAACCATTATCCAGAAGGAAAGAACTTAATCTTTTATACCAAGCTCTAGGAGCTTACTTCAATCCGTATAATGACATCTTTAGTTTAAAAACATGTTCTGGAGACTTGGAGTCCTCAAAACCAGGAGGTTGGTGGACATAGACTTCCTCATCTATATAACCATTTAAGAAGGAATTCTTAACATCCATCTGATATAGAGTGATGTTATGTTGAGTGGCAAAATAAATCAATAAGCGAATAGATTCTAACCTGGCCACTGGTGCAAAGGTTTCTATATAGTCAATACCTTCTTGCTGACTACAGCCTTGAGCAACCAGCCTGGCTTTGTTTCTTACAACTTCTCCTTTTTCGCTTAGCTTGTTTCTGAAGACCCACTTCGTACCAATGATGTTAAATCCTTTTGGTCTAGGAACCAGATCCCAAACATCAATCCTTTTAAACTGATTGAGTTCTTATTGCATGGCAGTTATCCAGTCTGCATCCTCTAGAGCTTGATCAACAGAAGTTGGCTCAATAAGAGATACAGGACCAAATTGCCATTCTGCATTGTCCTTCAGGAATGATCTTGTTCTAATAGCATCTTCTTTCTTTCCAAGAATAACATCTTCTGAGTGAGCAGAGTTGAGTCTAGCAGATCTTCTGACAGTTGGCTCTTCAGAAATTTTGAGATTCTCTAGTGAAGCAGCAACATGATCTTCTGAAATTTTGCTTCTGGGTTCTTCAGCTTCTGAAATTGAGATGTCTATATCTGCAAAATTCTCAAAATGCTTTGGCTTTTCAAGAGCAAACTTATCATCAAATCTGATATTGATTGATTCTTGAACAATCAATGTTTCAGTATTGTATACTCTGTAGCCTTTTGAGCGTTCACAATATCCAAGAAGGAAACACTTCTGTGCCTTAGAATCAAACTTATGCAGATGATCTTTAGTATTCAGAATATAACAAACACATCCAAATGAATGGAAATATGAAATGTTGGGCTTTATGTTCTTCCACAATTCATAAGGAATCTTATTGAGAATAGGTCTGATAGAGATTCTATTCTGAATATAACATGCAGTGTTTATTGCTTCTCCCCAGAAATGCTTAGCCATATTGGTCTCATTGATCATGGTTCTGGCCATTTCTTGTAGAGTCCTATTCTTTCGCTCTACAACTCCATTTTGCTGTGGAGTTCCAGGGCAAGAGAAATCACGGGCAATACCATTTTCTTTGAAATAAATTTCAAAGAATATGTTCTCAAATTCGCCACCATGATCACTTATGACCTTTATGATTTTACACTCTTTCTCAGTTTGGATCTGAGTGCAGAATTCAAATAACATTGTATGAGACTCATCCTTGTGTTTCAAGAACTTTACCCATGTCCATCAACTATAATCATCTACGATGACTAATTAATATTTCTTCCCTCTAACAAATGCTCTTTTGACTGGGCCAAACAGATCAATGTGTAGAAGTTCTACCAGCCTCGAGGAAGAGACAACATTCTTAGATTTGAATGCATGTTTGGAAATTTCCCTTTCTGACATGCTTCACAATCTGATTTTTATTTCAGATTAGGGAGTCCTCTGACCAAATTTAGTTTATTAATCTGAGAAATCTTTCTCAAACTAGCATGGCCTAATCTACTGTGCCAGACCCATTGCTCTTCGCTAACAGACATAAGACAAGTTACCTTCTGATTCTTAAGATCCTGAAGATCAATCTTGTAAATGTTGTTCTTTCTTTTTCCTGTAAATAGGATTGAGCTATCCTTCTGACTAATAGTCTTACAAGACTTTTGATCAAAGATTATGTCATATCCATTGTTACTTAATTGACTTATGGACAATAAGTTATGAGCCAATCCATCTACTAGAAGAACATTAGTTATGGAAGGAGAGTTACCAGAACTTATGGTTCTTGAGCCAATTATCTTGCCCTTCTGATTCCCTCCAAACTTACCTTCTCCAGCATATTTAAGCTCCAGGTCTTGGAACATAGACCTTCTTCCCGTCATGTGCCGCGAGCATCCAGAGTCCAGGTACCATGACATGTTTTCCTTTTGCTTCTTTGTAGCCAAGGATATCTGCAACATGAATAATCTTTTCCTTAGTTACCCAAATTTTCTTGGGTCCTTTATTGTTAGTTCTCCTCAAGTTTTGATTGAACTTGGGTTTAGCAGTATAATTAATAGGAGGAACATTATGATATTTTGTATTTTGAGTTACATGATATTTTCTAGGTTGTGTCACATGCTTCTTAGTGTGTGCTATGTGAAAGCTCTTTGCATGTGAAGTGAGCCTAATATCATGAGAGTGGCCATACTTGAATTTATCATCCAATGGCTTGTATGTGATTTTCATATCATCCACAGATTCAAGTTTCTATGGGGTTTCACCCTCATAGCCTATGCTAACTCGTTTGTTTCCACTAACAGCATATATCATAGAGGCAAGTTAACTTCTTCCAATACCTCTAGATAAGAACTTTCTAAAGCTCAAGTAATATTCTTTAAGAATACTGTTCAGACTAGGAGTAGGCGTTTCTGAGCTAGAAGGAGATCCAACATCTTTGAATAAATTTAAAACTTTTTCCTCCAGTTCAGAATTCTCTACTTCAAGCTTCTTAGTTTCAGATTCAAATAGCTTTTTCAGCTTTTTGTATTTGATACTAAGCTGAGCCTTGAGTTCTAGAAGTTCTGTTAAACTGGAAACTAACTCTTCTCTATATAGTTCGGAAAATACCTCTTCAGAATCTGAGTCTGATGTAGATTCTGATCCATCATCAATTGTGGCCATCAACGCAATGTTTGCCTGCTCGCCTTCAGAGTCTGATTCTGATTCTAATGAATCTGAATCATCCCAAGTTGCCATAAGACCTTTCTTCTTATGAAACTTCTTTTTGGGCTTCTCCCTATAAAGCTTTGGACACCCAGTCTTGTAATGCCCTGGCTCCTTGCATTCAAAGCACGTGACCTTCTTTTTGTCAGATCTTTTGATTCTAGAAGATTCTCCTCTTTCAGGCTTCTTAGAACTTTTGAAGTTCTTGAACTTCCTTTTTTTTAATCTTCTAGAGTTGGTTTACCCTTCTGGAGATCATGGACAGTTCATCTTCTTCATCTTCTTCTTCTTCTTCTTCTTCTTCTGACTCTTCAGAATCTTCTTCTTCAGCCTGAAATGCGTTAGTACATTTTTTATTATAAGATTTTAACGCAATAGACTTACCTTTCTTCTGAGGTTCATTAGCATCTAGCTCTATTTCATGACTCCTCAGAGCACTGATCATCTCTTCAAGAGAAACTTCATTCAGATTCTTGGCAATTTTGAATGCAGTCACCATCGGACCCCATCTTCTGGGAAAGCTTCTGATGATCTTCTTGACGTGATCAGCCTTTGTGTATCCCTTGTCAAGAACTCTTAATCCAGCAGTTAGAGTTTGAAATCTTGAGAACATTGTTTCAATGTTTTCATCATCCTCCATCTTGAAGGCTTCATATTTTTGGATTAATGCAAGAGCTTTAGTCTCCTTGACTTGGGCGTTTCCTTCATGAGTCATTTTTAATGATTCATAGATATCATAGGCAGTTTCTCTGTTTGATATCTTCTCATATTCAGAATGAGAGATAGCATTCAGCAGAACAGTCCTAGACTTGTGATGATTTTTGAATTGCTTCTTTTGATCATCACTCATTTCTTTTCTTGACAACATTGCTCCACTAGCATTAAGAGGATGTTTGTAACCATCCACAAGCAGATCCCATAAGTCACCATCTAAACCAAGAAAATAACTTTCAAGTTTGTCTTTCCAATATTCAAAGTTTTCACCATCGAATACTGGTGGTCTAGTGTAACCATTGTTACCATTTCCACTGTTTTGTTCAGTAGAACCAGATGTAGATGTTACAACATCAACCATCTTGACTTAGTGTTTTTCTCCCTGATTTTTTTACTAACACGGTTAAGTGCTTGCACCTAGAACTGGTGCTCTGATGTCAATTGAAGGATAGAAAAACACTTAGAAAGGGGGGGGGGGTTGAATAAGTGTGACTTTAAAAACTCTTAAGATAAAAACAAAAAACACAGTTATTTTTATCCTAGTTCGTTGTTAACAAAACTACTCCAGTCCACCCCCTTAGAGTGATTTACCTCAACTGAGGATTTAATCCACTAATCAATCTTGATTACAATGGTTTTCCACTTAGATACCTTCTAAGTCTTCTAAAGTATACTGATCACAACTTGATCACTCTAGGAATACACCACTTAGATAACCTCTAAGTCTTCTAGCGTATTATGATCTCATTGATCACTCTAGGAACCTTTTACAATCAATATAAAATAAATGTTTACAAGAGTATTGAAATGCTTCTTAGAAAGCTATAATCACAACTGTGATATTTCTCTATGTTATAAGCTTAACTCTCACTAAGATATTACAAGTGAAGTGAGGTTGAAGATGAACTTCGTAGGATTTTGATTCAGCAGCGTTTTAGTATTTTTCACAAATTGTTATTTTTCTTCTGATCGGAACTTCACTATTTATAGGCGTTTGAGAAGATGACCGTTGGGATGCATTTAATGCGTTGCGTGTTCCATACAGCTCTGCATTTAATGTTTCACACTTTTGTCAACTACCTCGAGCCTTGCTTTTCCTGTTTTTACTGACTTTGCCTTTTGTAGCTTCTAACGTTCGTTTTGTCAGTCAGTGTAGCCTGTCATCTTGTACTTGATCCTGATCTGATGTTTGTAGATACAATGTTTGAATATCAGAGTCATTCAGCTTGGTGCAGAGCATCTTCTTGTCTACTGACTTTAAAGAGCTTTAGCGTGATACCATAAGAACTTCAGTGCTTCTGCTTCTGAACTCAAGTTCTTCTGATACTTCATAGACCATGTTCTGATTCTGCTTGACCGTCTTCTGATGTCTTGCGAGAGCATGTTCTGATGTTTCATTCTTGAACCTTCCGAGTCAGTGCTTCTAACATTGAATTGTGCATACTCTTTATATATTTCCTGAAATGGAAAATGCATAGGATTAGAGTACCACATTGTCTTATATAAAATTCATATATAATGTTATCATCAAAACTAAGAATATTGATCAGAACAAATCTTGTTCTAACAATTAAAACCCTAAAATAACATACATACCAAATTTGAAATATGCAAAGTTCATATTGTAACACAAATATAAATCTCATGCTTTCATACAATATGCATAAACGCTTGCGGAAAAAAATTGAATTGCTATTAAAAGTTTTCAATGAATATATCCCATACTATATCCATCTACCAAATTCAAATTAACACCTATATCCACATGCTAATTTGAAATCCACAATATTGGCCACATAGCCTTAAACAAATACATCCGAATATCCAACAAATTATGAAATAACAATATCCAAACATAAGCATAAGTCTAAATAAAACCCAACAAGTGTTACATGATCAGAGCATATGACTCGCTACCTAATCCAATTAACAAACTTATGAGCTCCTCGGCTAAATCCTCGGACAAGCTACTATTCGTCGGAACCTGCACGTTACCAACGAAGGATAACATTCAAACAGAAGGGTGAGAATTCAACTTCTTATAGCAAACATAATAATGAGAAATGCAATACAAACCATCATACTTCTCACACTTCTCAATTAGGCAATTCACATATCATATACCAATTATCACACCAAAATAAATCAGATGTATACAATCACATAGCACACAATGTGACTCGAAATGCAACAAATGTGACTCAATGCATGTGGTACCATGTGATTCTAATGTTTCACCGCTTTCTGATTCAATATCTAGAATCCAAGCCACACCTCAAATCCGGACAAGATCGAGGCCATTACGTCTATTTCCAATTAAGGATCAACGTCTAATTTTTGAACCCAAAGTTTCGCCATCTCTATTTCCAATCGAGGATCAAAGTCAACCATGTGAACCCAAGTTTCACCGCTTGTATTTCAAAGCCAACCATGAATGCATGTACAATTATCCCAACATATATGAAATTAAGATTATTCACACAAATCTTAACATACCGCATACCTCAATAATTCACACATTGAATTATCTCCAATTTTACAAGATTCACACAACAAAATAAAAATTGCAACGAGGCATAATAAACATCATATATCCAATCACAAACATCATGAATATATCTACACAAAGTATTCCAACAATTGCTATTCATCACATACCAAAACATAATGCACATAAAACAATTACATGTTATTTTACATAATAACATCACAATTAACAATCAAGTGCAAATAAATCCTATACCATCATATAGAACATCAAAATAGCTTCCTAACGCTTCGAACGGCGCATAAAACAGCGTTACGGATACAAAATTATGGTCTTTACAAAAATCTGCCAAAAATGGAAAGTTGCAAATCGACGCAAGGGATTTATAGGTCGACGCATGAAAGTTTTCCATCCCTCTCGGGTTAGCTCAGGTCGACACATGAGTCGACGTAAGGCATTCTATAGGTCGACTCACAACAATCATAGGTCGACGCCCGTTGAAGGAAAATGGATTTTCTGTCGTTTTGGGCTGCTCAGGTCGACTCATGCCTCTGTGTAGGTCGACCTACTCTGCGTAAAACTCAAAAAATCACCATTTTTCTTTCCCATTCCCCTCATACAATAACTACTAACTCATACACAATCCATAAATCAATTGAAAGCAAATTTAGCATACATATAATGTTCCTAAACATGTTTATAACCATGGGTCATTCATACAACACATTGAACATGAACAAATCACAAAATCCATTTGATTTCTAATAAATGTTAGGGTTCATACATTTCCATGGGATTTCAAAGATTGAAGAGAATTACACAAAAACATACATTACCCAATCATATAAACTATAAGAACTTGGATTCTAACCCTTACCTCTATTCAAACTCCTCCAACCTTCAAGAATCTCACAATTCTCTTCTCTTCCCTCTTCTACTCTTTTGCCTCTCTTCTCTCCTCTCTATTTTTCCAAGATTATGAGAAATGACCTAACTTAGTTCTACTATCTCTCTCTATAATTTGGGCTTAACCCAATTACTACCCAATGCCTTATTCCACTAATTAGGCCCAACAACTTATTATTTCATTAATAGCTCTATAAATCAAATAACACAAATAATTAAATACTCAATTAATCATCATACCACATACTAATTAATTAGAACAAATAATTAATAAAAACACCCAATAAGCTAATTAAATAAATATCTAATAAAATTGGGATGTAACAGCCTAGATAGAAAGTCAGGTGTGTCTCATCGAGTTGAAGATTCGAGAAGAGTTAGGAATACAAGATGTCGACCGAGCTTCCCTGGTCGACTAGGATTCAAAGGACGTCGCCATTTGGGCTCGTACGAGCAGAGGGATGCTCGAGTTCAGGGACCCCTTGGGAGTTCTTCCTTGTAGAATTCAAGTGGAGCATAGTTTCCTCGGATAGTATCGATGGTAGAATTTTTAGGTGAAGTTGCAGTGATCAGATCCTCAAACTTCCTCTTCATGGATCCTATCGTCATCTTGCTTCCCCTGCCCCGAATATGACCATGATGGAGCGGAAGTTTTCCCACGGGCTGCGTGCATAGGTGGAGAATACAGCCTCGTCGGGGATATAGAAATCCCTGGGTCGTGTGATTCTCAGGGCTACAGGTGTGCAACCACCTTTAGAATGAGGTTTCTCTCGATACTCTATGTCTCCTGGGCTTTTGGACGAGTTTCGTCCCTCTTCTTGGTATAGTATTTCAGGTGGCCGTCTTTGATTAGAACCTCTATGGCATCCTTGAGATGGATTCACTTCTCTATAATGTGCTCGTGGCTCTCATGGAACCGGAGATACTTGGCTTTATCAGTATTGGGCTTGGCCGGTGCGTGTCAAGGGAAACGGACTCCAGCCTGTTTAAACTCGACGTTGGCGCATTCAGACAAAATTTTCTCTCGAGATGCGATGGGGGGGTGTATTCATGGAATTGAGCGGAGGGCCCCTTGTAGTCCCGGGGATCAGGAGTCCTATCCTTCTTCTTCTTGTCTCCTCGAAGAGATGTCGAGGGGTCTTTAGCTCTTGATGATTTAGGGCTATCTTGATGCCGAGAATCGCGAGCGGTGTTGGGCACCTCCTTCTCCATGTATTGTATATATGTATGTGCTTCGAGGAGGAGGGCGTCAAGATATGTGGGAGTCTCGATGCCTACTTCCATGGTGAAGTCGCTACGCGGGCTCAAGCCGCGTTCAAGAATTTATTTCTTCATGTCGTCTGTCGTGGAGACTTGGATGACTTCTTTCTTAAATATTTTGATGAACGCCCATAGGAATTTATCTTTTCCCTGCATGATTGCCTCCAGCAAGGCTTCCGACTTAGGGTGGAGTTGAGAAGTAGTGAAGTGTCGGGAGAAGGTCCTCCTCAGCTGTCTCCAAGAAGTGATGGACCTTTCACGGAGAATTGTCTAACCGGACATGGCCCCCTTCCTCAATGTGGTGGGGAATAACCTGCATTTTATAGCGCCCATGACGCCACGATAATCGATCAGAGCATCGATGTTTTCTATGTGTTCATCGGGGTCGGTTTTTCCGTCGTACGTGCCAGAGGAGGAGGCTTCTCCAGGCCCTTGGGAAGTCAGGTGGCAAGAATATCCGTGGACTATGGACCTCGTGGCTCATCATCGTTGTTGGATCTGAGGGAATGAGTAGAAGATCCCTGACGTCTGCAGTCTCGTCGGGGAGAAGGGCTTCTTGACTGATCTTGAGGGGGTGTTCGTCGGTTTCTGCCCGGGGATTCTCTTTGATTTTCTTGGATGAAGGAGACACTTGATTGTGGCGAGGAGAATCACAATTGCGTTTCTTGATCGATGGGATCTCAGAATGGAGTTCTATTGGGCGGGGGAGGGACTCGACGAACGTCTTGGGCGTCTCCGTAGGGGAAATCTTTGGTGATGCATTCCCTCCAATGTCCTAATCCTTTCGTTTTTCTACAGGATCATATAATTGGTCTAGTTCAAAGTTTCGACCAGAATCGTGAGGATGGGGTCGGCGATGTCCGAAAAAAGGATCTGGATGGATTTTTGGTACGTTTTCTTGGTGTTTCTTGGACCACCTAGTATCGCACGCTCGCGAAATGAACAGAGTCGCCACCAATATATTTATCCCAAAGAGGAAAAGGAATATCAGAAAACCTGGAATAAGGAAAGGATAAGAAAAGGTCTTGAGACCAAAGATCGGGTAAGAAGTCGGTTACGCAAGGGGAAGGTATTAGCACCCCTCACGTTTTTGGTACTCCACAGGATCTACTTATGTTTATTCAATTCTAAGGGTGTGTAAATATAAAGCTTAATGCTAAGGGAATGCATGCAAAGGAAAGAAGAAAAAGCACAGGGAAAATAAGGTTTATAAATAGTTGTGGTCGCTTAGGCCCCGTGACCTAATGCCTACGTATCCTTTTCAGGAATCAGAGCGTCGTAGTCCGGATCTTTAGTTTTTGTTTTTTTTTGTGTTTTTTAGTGGACGAAGTTACATTCGCAATCTAGCGTCAGGATAGCAACTCGTCGAGTGGAGTCTTATGCGTTACCAGTCTGCGATCGAAAGGAAGAAACGTGTCCGATTAAGGGAAAGAATGCCCTGAAGGCAAGAGAGAGAAGAGAGAAGATTGGTAAGTGTTTTTTAAGGTAATTCCATGATGAACAAAACCCAATACAAGGTTTCGCGCCACTTCATTACTTTGTTTAGGTCTGAGCCTTTATTAGATATTTTATATGTTTTTGATTGGTGATTTTTAAGGGGAATTAATTTGCGAGTTGAATCACATAGAAGTGTTTAATGGTAGAGAAACAGATTAGGGAATGAATCCCACTCATTTCTCTACATAGTGATCGAGAAACAAATTAGGGAATGAATCCCACTCATTTCTCTCCCACTAAGTGTTTGAGAAACAGATTAGAGAATAAATCCCACTCATTTCTCTCCCACTATTAGTAAAGTGTGATCCGCCTCTTCCTTTATTAAATGTTTTAAAGTTGAAAAGAAAAGGGGAAGAAAAACTAGCCTAAAATGATCAACTAGCCTAATGTTATGATTATACCTAATTGTTAGGATTTTAAGGGACAAGACTAAGCCTAATATTATGAAGATTATAGGTCCTAAATCTTAAAGGAAACATACAAGTGAAGTCACAAAATTATAAGTCAAAAGAATCAATGTAAACAAATGATACAAAATAGTACAAAATGATTTAAAGATGACTTGAAATATAGTACCAAACATGGAAGCAAAACATGCAAAATATAGCACAAAAATCGAATTAAAAGGACTATTATTTCTATGATTTTTATAAGAAAAAGGATTCTAACTAAGCAAAAAAAAGAATTAAAAGAGTTAGCCTAAACTAATATTTTTTATGAACATTTTTTATATGCCAAAATTGTGTTAAAGTCTAAGAAAATAATAGGGAAAAAATAGCATTTTATCACCTAAAAGAAAAATAGAAAAAATCTAATTAAACATAAATTCTAGCAATTAAAAAATGGAAACAGTGGTGCAAAGTGAAAACAGGGATTGTGAATAGCAGGCGCTGGGCCCAGGGTGTTGTTTTTTTGTATGATTTTACTGCAAAAAAAAGCATGGTCCCGAGGGGGTGAAGAAGGTAGAATTTCATCATGAGGCCAAAAGGATTTTTGATCCATGGCCATTAATCCAGATTTTAATTCAATTATTGACAAACTTAATGATAAGTTTAACTAATCTCAATTAAGTGCAATTAATCCTAATTAAAATCAATTAATCCATTAATTAAAAATAAAAGAGGAAAGGGATAATAATTAAAGTTTCCTAAAATGACGATTCAACTTCACTTCATCTCATCGTTCCCTCACTCTCGCGCTCGTATCCTCACCGGCGATGGTCTCCACCTCCAACCGCTGCCGTTTCACTTCGAATCAACGCGCTCTAAACACAAACTCACCCTAAAATCATGCCCTGAGCCTAAATCTACGATCAATTTAACATGAGAATGGCGCAAATATTCGGATCGAAAAAAGGAAAAAGCAAACCCTAGGTTTGAAATACTGCACGAATTCAAGTTATTGCAGCTCCGAGAGGACAGATAGATGTATTACGCCTATGAATGGAGGATAACAAGTGTTAAACAAACCTGATTGAAGATCGAAGATGGAGAAACGGAAAGCCAGAGGTGAGATTCCGAGCTGGTGCGAAATAAACGCGATTGGAGGCGACTAATCTTCAGGTGAAATCTCGGTTCTTTGATTCTTTCTGTTCTTTTTCATTCATAATTCTCCTTCTTCTTCGCTCCTTATGTGTTCAACGTCGACATTGTTATTGCTTCATTGACGAGAATTCAGATATGCTGTGATCTTGATGATGATTGTTGCAATCTTGAGAAGACGATGATGCTGCAGTTGATAGAAGAAACAAACTGTGATTGAAGATTGTTGCAGAACCTTGATAGTGAGAGCGATCCTTCTGGTTTTTTATTCTTTATTGATGGAGATTTTCTGTCAACGATAGGTGATGATGATCTGAATGGAGATTGAATAATTTTTGTCTGTAATGCTTTTGTGCAGATCAAATTTGGTGATGATTGAATGAAGAGGTGAAGGATTCTGAAGGTGAAGAACAATGGATTGGTGATGATGATTGTTGAATTGGGAGAGAAAGATTGAAGATGATGAAGATTCTATGTGAAGAAGGTGAAGGAGAGTGGTGTGAAGATGATGGGAAAAATGGTGTTTTGGGAAGAATGAAGAGAAATGGTGGAGAGGTTGAAGAAGCAGAGTGAAGGCTGAGAAGTGAAGAATGGTGGAGAGTTAGAACTTAAGAAGTGAAGGTGAAAAATGATGGAGAGCCCTGAAGATTGGAGGGAATTGAATTATATAGGTGAGGGTTTGAATTCAGTTAGAGCTTGAAGTTAGTTACAAAAGGGAGAAGCTTGAGCCAATGGATCAAA